>NW_027186366.1:2652938-2670052 GCF_028583685.1 Petaurus breviceps papuanus
AGATAGATACATACTTAGATACATAGATACACACTTAGATACATAGACAGCCACCTCCCCTTGAGGAGTCAATATGCTATCATGCATGACACTCTGGACTCAAAGTCTCCTGTTCTAATTCTTGCTCCCATTGCACTCTAGAGCGCCCTGAGCTACACTAGGTCACCAGTCTAGGTCACTCAGCCAGTATTTATTAAGCTCCTGCTGCATACTAGGCACATTGCTAAGATGCAAAGAAAGGCAAAAGACAATTCCTATGCTCTAGGAGCTCACAGTCTGAGGGTGGAGACAATATGCAGACAGCTCAATACAAACAAGCTATAAACAGATGCCTCAAGTACTCCGTTTTCTTCAAAGAACAATTCACTTTCTACCCCCACCTGAGACCTTATTTTCCTCCTTCCTGGCCCCCCCACCTGCTGTCCCCCACCCTGCCTCCCAGAGAGGTCACTTTGCATTTCCTGCGTCTATATTTGGTAATTTACTGAATTGCGTCCATGCTCTCTGTGTCTGTGTCTGTCTCTGTCTCTCTCTCAAACAATACCCACACACACACACACGCACACACACAATCCCTGATAGCATGAATGTTTGACTTTTGTTTTTATATTCCATTTTGTCCTTATATCTGGTCCATAGTGGATTCTTCATAAATGCTTATAGATTGATTGCTCTTCCAATTCTGACCTGTGTGACCTTGGACAGTTCAAGTCACCTCATCTCCCTGGGTCTCAGTTTCCCCATCTGTGAAATTAGGGGGCCACTCTAGATGGCTACTGAGGTCCCTTCTTCCAGCTCCAGATCTGTGATCCTATGATCCTATGACCTAGGGTAAGGTCACAGCGCACAGGGTAGATGGTCCGTAGAGAATATGTAGAAAGACATGCAGGAGAGCCACACAGCATGAGAAGGTGTGGATGGATTGTGGTCTGTCTATAGCAGTGGGCGGTGTTCCCACGCTGAAGAGATATCTGAGTACCAAGGGTGGATAGGGAAGCACAGCATGAGCCTAGGATTCTGCAGGTCCGCGTCCAGCTTGGCCACCGACTTGCTTTATGATCTTGGGTAGTTACTGTATCTTTAACAGTTTGCCCTATCAAATAAAAATAATAGCAAGCACCCTTTGCTAATTTTTTTTGCAAGAAGCCAATTCACTTGAAGGAGCATTTATTAAGCACCTACTATGTGCTAGGCCCTATACTAGGTTCTAGGGATCCAGAGACAGAAAAGAAACAGCCCCTGCTCTCAAAGAGCTTATCTTTTCCTAAGAAGATAAAATGGGTAGAAAGTAAAGCCAAGTCTTTGAGAGGGAAAGGGTGCTGGTAAAAGGGATGATCAGGAAAGCTCTCCTGTATAACGTGGAACCTGAGCCACCCTTTGAAGGAAGGTGGGAATGCTACCTGGCAAAGATAAGGAGGGAATGAAAGCATGACTTTGGGGGGAGGGGTCCTGGGCAAAGGCATGGGGTGTGAGGTAGAATGTCATATAAAGGGAACAGAGAGTGAGTGAAGAAGAATGTGAAAAAATAAGACTAGGAAGGTAAGTGGGAACTCTACTGAAGAAAACATTAAAAGAATAGGAAAGTGCTTGGTAAAGGCTAAGGCTTTATAGAATATTCTTTTATGCTAAAAAAAAAAAACCCTGCAAAGTATAGAAATAAAGGGAAATGTATTGAAAACCCAAAGCAAGCATCACAGGCAATGGGGACACACTCTAGAACCTTTTCCAAATATTATGAGAGTGAAGCAAGAATGTCCACTCTCCCCACTATTATTTGATATAGTTGTGGAAATGCTAACAATAGAAATAAGATAAGAGAAAGAAATAAAAGGAATAAAGATAGGTAGAAAGGAGATAAGACTATCCCTATTTGCTGGTGATTTAACAGCATACTTGGAAAATCCCAGGAAATCAGCAAAGCTATTGATTATGACAATTAATCACTTCAGCATAATTACAGTTCACAAAATAAATCTTCAAAAATCAACAGCATTTCTAAATAATAATAATAATAAACTCAAGAAGCAATAATAGAAAGAGAAATTTCATTCCAAACAGCTGCACAAAGCATAAAGTATTTTGAGGTTGACCTCCCAAAGCACACACAAAAAATTTGCATAAACTCAACTATAAAATTCTCCTTTAAAAAATAGATAAATACTTAAATTGATGGAGGTATATTCAGTGCTCATGGCTAGACTGTGCCAATATAATAAAAAGGACAACATTACCAAAACTAATGTACAATTTTAATGCTATACCAATCAAATTATCCAGGGGATACTTTACAGAACTTGAGAAAATAATAGCAAAGTTCTTTTTTAAAAAACAAAAGATCTATAATATCAAGAAAAATGACGAAAAGGAAGTAGAGATGAAGGGGGATGGTACAAGCAGACCTTAAACTATATTTGAAAGCAGCAGTCATCAAAATAACCTGATATTGGTTAAAGAATAGAGGGATAGGGGCGGCCAGGTAGCACAGCGAGTAAGAGCACTGGCTCCAGTGTCAGGATGACCTGGAGATTGAATCCCGGGCTCAGACACTTAGCAACCACCCAGAAACACCTGGCCGTGTAGCCTTGAGCAAGTTACTTAACCCCTATTGCTAAAAAAAAAAAAAAATAGAGGGATAGATCAATGGAACAGACTGGACAAAGGTGGATCAGAAATAATCCAGTTTTTAATAAAGTGGAAAACATAAATTACCTACATAAAAGCTCTCTGACAAAAGTTGCTATTAAAAGAGCAAAAAATGAACTGAAAAAAAAAGAGGGGGGGGCAGAGTCAAGATGGCAGAGTAGAAGCTGGACTCTGGCTTCCACCTTCCCCAATCCATGTAAAAGGGGACTCTAAACAAACTTTGGAGCTGCAGAACCCACAAAATGACACGGAGAAGCTAACTCCCACTGAGGACAGGCTGGCAGGCCAGCTGGAAAGCCCAGAGCTCTGGGAGCCAAGCCCAGCCCCACCCGAGGCTTTAGCCCCAGGGCAGGCCTGACCAGCTAGCTGCCTGCCAGAAGGACTCCAGATCAGCAGCAGCTGTGGCCATTTCCAGATTTATCAACACATAGATGTGAAGGACAAAGTGAGAGGTCAGTGCAGTCTGGACTTTGAGACCCACTAAGTGGGAGTGTGTGGCTTTTGCCCCTGGGGCAAGAAGCTGCTGAGACCTGGCACAGCCAGCCAGCCCAGACCCACGTGGCAGCTTCAGCTCCTGGCCTGCAGAGTGTAGGGGGACCAAGCATCAGTCTGAGGGGTAATCACTCTTGCTTTAACCTGCTTGGATCTGGATTGCAGTCTAGGGTGGAGGTCCTGGTGTGTGTGTCTAGCTTGCCAGAGCATGTGGAGACCTCAGAGAGGGCACCCATCTAATACCTCCGCAGCTGAGAAAACCCCAGTGTTTGGGACAAAAGCTCCCCTGTCTGGTGTCAGAGTCCTACTGTGGCAAAAAGCCCAGGGGTCAAGTGACTGAGGAGCAACATGACCAGGCAAAGGAAACAAAGCAGACAGAAGATTTCAACATTAGACTCCTATTTTGGGGACAAAAATGAGCAAAGCATGGAACAGAAGGAAGACAGTGAAGTCAGAACTCCTGCACCAAAAGCTTCAAAGGAAAATACGAGCTGGTTACAAGCCATAGAGGACCTTAAGAAGCAGACAAGAGAAGTGGAGGAAAAATTGGGAAGAGAAATGAGAAACAATGCAAGAAAATTATGAAATGAGAGTCAACAGCCCAACTGAGGAAAATCACACCTTAAAAAATAGACTAATTCAAATGGCAAAGGAGGCTCAAAAAGGCAATGAGGAGAAGAATGCCTTAAAAAGTCAAATTTGCCAGATGAAAAAGAATCTCAAAAGCTCACTGAGGAGAATCATTGCTTCAGAATTAGATTGGAGCAAATGGAAGCTAATGACTTTATGAGAAATCAAGATGCTGTTAAACAGATCCAAACAAATGAAAGAATAGAAGGCAATGTGAAATATCTCATGGGAAAAACCACTGACCTGGAAAATAGATCCAGGAGAGATAATTTAAAAATTATTAGACTATCTGAAAGCCATGATCAAAGTAAGAACCTAGAAATCAATCTCCAGGAAGTTCTCAAAGAAAACTGCCCTGATGTTTTAGAACCAGAGGGCAAAATAGAGGTTGAAAGAATCCACCAATCACCTCCTGAAAAAGATCCCAAAAAGAACACTCCTAAGAATATTATAGCCAGGTTCTGGAATTCCCAGATCAAGGAGAAAATATTACAAGTAGACAGGAAGAAACAATTTGAATATTGTGTAAACACAATCAGGATAACCCAGGATCTGGCAACTTCTACACTGAGGGATTGAAGGGCTTGGATTATGATATTCTGAAGGTCAAAGGAGCTGGGATTAAAACCAAGAGTCACCTACCCAGCAAAACTGAGTATCATGTTTCAGGGGAAAATATGAATATTCAGTGGAATAGAGGACTTTCAAGCATTCTTGCTGAAAAAACCAGAGTTGAATAGAAAATTTGACATTCAGATACAAGAAGCAAGAGAAGCATGAGAAGGTAAACAGGGAAAAGAAATCATAAGGAACTTATCAAAGTTGAACTATTAACATTCCTACATGGAAAAACAATAATTGTAACTAATAAAACTTTTCTCAGTATTTGAAGGGAATAGAAATATATACATGTCTATATATGAGGGTATATGGGCATATGAATACATATGCAAATGTGTGTATATGTGTTTATAGGTATACATAGATAGAGGGCACAGGACCAATTTAACAGGAAGGGATGATACTTAAAAGGTGAAATTAAGAGGTGAGAGAAGAATATAATGAGAAGAGATAGGGAGAGACAGAATGGGGTAAACTATCTCATATAGAAGAGGCAAGGGAAAATGGTTACAATGGAGGGGAAGAATAGGAAGGCAAAAGGGAATGGGTCAACCTTATTCCCATTGAATTTGGCTTGAGGAGGGAATGAAATACACACTAACTAGGGTATCTCACCCTCCAAGAGAGGGGGGGGGGGGGTAAGGGGATGAGAGGGGGAATGATGGAAGGGAGGGCAGGCTTGGGGGGAGGGAATTTGGGAGCACCCACTTTTGAAAAGGGATGGGATCAAAGTAGAGAATAGAACAAGTGGGAGGTGGGATAGGAGGGAGGGAAATATAGTCAGTCTTATACAATATATCTACTATGTTATTGTTTTGCATTAGCCACACATGTACAGCCTATACTGAACTGTTTATCTTCCCAGTAAGGGTGGGTGACAAGGGAGGAAGGCAATGAATCTGGAATTCAAAGTTTTAAAATCAAATATTCAAATATATATATATATACTATTATTAATACTATTTCACATTTAATTGGGAAATAAGATATACAGGCACTGGGGCATAGAGATCCACTGGAAAAGTCGAAAGGGGTATGGGAGAAAATATGGGAGAGAGCAGATTGGAGAAGGGGAGATCCTGTGGGACTGCTATTTTGGGGTGGTGGGCAGGGGGAAAATGGGGAGAAAATTTGTAACTCAAAATCTGGCAGAAATGAATGATGTAAATCAGAAGTTAATAAAACATTTGAAAAAAAAGAGTAAAATACTTAAAAAAGAAAGAAATTTGGCAGAAAATGGGCTTAAACCAACACCTCACACCAAAATTCTAAATAGATAAGTGACCTTAATATTAGAGATCATACTTTTTTAAAAAATAGGAGCTGACCATATTATTCTTATAGCTGTGGGTAGGAGACATATTCTTAGGGAAATGAAAGATAAAATAGGGCTGGCTAGGTGGCACAGTGAATAGAGCAGCAGCTCTGGAGTCAGGAGGACCTGAGTTCAAATCTGACCTCAGACACATAACACTTACTAGCCATGTGACCTTGGGCAAGTCACTTTACCCCAACTTCCCTGTCCTCTCCCCTCAAAAAAAAAAGCAAAAAAAAGAAATAGATAACTTTGATTACCTGAAAATGAAAAATTTCTGTGCAGAAAATACTAATGCAACTAAAATAAGAAAGGAAGTAGTCAAATGGCGGGGTGGGGGGCCAATCTTTCTATACAATTTCTCAGATAAGGCTTTGGTATCCAAGAGAGATTGGTTGGTTGGTTGCTGTCCTTTGTTCTTGAAAAGGAGCAAAATGACATTATGTTAGAATCAAGTTACAGTGCATCCAGCTATGGCTGATCAGAGCGATATGAGCTCAGAATGTACTACCACAATTTAGGCATAAATAGTCCACGTGAACATTTGGAGTGGATTCTCCAAATCTGCACATCTTGCATTTCCTTTGAGCTACTTCAATTGTGCTTTGCTCACAGAGCACAGCACCTTCTCTGATGAGGGCACACCAAGACAGATGGTCCTATCCCAGTGTCTCCCATGTCACAATCAATTCCAAAGTTCTTAACAGAGACCTTGAAAGCGTCTTGGTATCGCTTCATCTCACCACCATGTGAGCACATGCCCTGTGTGAGTTCTCCATAAAATGGTCTTTTTGGCAAGCCTATGTTTGGCATTCAAACAATGTGGCCCATCAGAGTTAAGCTCTCTACGCTAGAGTTTGAATACTTGACAGTTCCGCTCAGGAAAGGACCTCAGTGTTTGGTATCTTATCCTGCCAGGTGATCTTCGGAATCTTCCTAAGATAATTCAGATGGAAGCAATTCAGTTTCCTGGCCTGGATTCACAAGCATACAACAATGAGGTCAGCACAAACAGCTCTCTAGACCTTCAGTTTGATAGTCAATCTCATAATACCTCTTCTCTTCCACACTTTCCTTTGGAGCCTCCCAAACACTGAGCTAGCTCTGGCCATGCATGCATCAATCTCATTCTCAATGTGTACATTCCTAGAAGCTATACTGCCAGGGTAAGCGAACCTGTCCACAGCATTCAGAACATCTCCATTTGCTGTAACCAATGGTTCCATGTATGAATGGTGTGGTGCTGGCTGATGGAGTGCCCGTGTTTTCTTGGTGTTCATCCTTAGGCCAAATTTAGCACAAGCAGCAGAGAATGGATCCATACTTCTGTTGCACCTCAGCTTCAGAGGCTGCATTTTGTACACAATCATCTGCAAACAGAACATCCTGCACCAACACTCCCTCCACTAGGCTTGTAGCCTTTTCAAATTGAAGAAATAATCATCAGTGTGGGAGCTGACCTTGATGCAATGTTAGTCCTCATTGAAGGCATTTGACAACTTGGTTGAAAATATCAAGCACACACGGGGCGGCCAGGTGGCTCAGCGAGTAAGAGCACAAGCTCCAGTGTTGGGATGACCTGGAGATCGAATCCCGGGCTCAGACACTCAGCATCACACCCAGAAATAACTGGCCGTGTAACCTTGAGCAAGTTACTTAACCCTGATTGCTTAAAAAAAAAATATCAAGCACACAGCCCTGTTTTGCTCCACTGTTGACTAGGAAAGTACGAGAGCATTGTTCCTTATCCAGAACCCTGGCCGGCTCACCATTGTGAATGGATGAACATACATTTTCGATGAACTTCTCTGGGCAACAAAATTTTGACATAATTTTCCATAAGCCCAAGATAGATACACAATTAATAAATATATAGAAGACTAATATCCATTCCCTTCTCAAGAGAAAAATTGCAAAGTATTCATAACCATGAAAGAATGGTCCAAATCAGTAATGAGAGAAATGCAAGTCAAAACAACCTGAGGTTCCATTCTATAACCTGCAAATTAGTAAAAATGACCAAAAATGGCAACAGCCAACGTTGGGTAATTGTGGAATGATTGGCCCATTAATATATTGTTGGTGCAGCTATAAAATAGCACAGCCATTTTGGAAGGCAGTTTGGAATTCTGTAAATAATGTGGCTAAAACCTCCATACCCTTTTAACCAGAGATTTAGGGCTTGTGCCCCAAAGAAGCCATTGATAAAAAGAAAGTCCTCGTATACACCAAAATGTTTGTGGCAGCACTTTCTGTGATAGCAAAGAACTGGAAGCAAAGTAGGTGTCTAAAGATTGGGTAATATGAATGCAAAGAAATATTGCTGTGCTCTAAGAAACAATGACTGTGAGGAATTCAGAGGAGCCTGGGGAGACATATAAACCAGTGCAGAATGAAGTCAACTGCGCCCCAGTGACTCCCACACTGTAGGATTAGACCCACCAAACTTGTCCCTGGAAAAGAGGCAAAGAGATGCTTCTCCCTCCCTCTTTAACCAAGTGGGGGCCTATGGGCATGGAAATGCTGCTTCTACTGTCATCCTCCATTGAGGTGTTACTTGGCTCCATTGGACCAAAGCACTTTTTTGCCCTCTTTCTTTTATGATTTTTGGTTACAAGGAAGAAGTTACTGATGAGGGGAGAGAAATGAATATATTCAGAAATGAAGGTGATATGAAAACAAAAGACAGCCATAAAATTGTAAATTATCATAACTTCTCATATGTATAAAGTGCCCTATATACGTAATCTAATCAAGCCTCAGAACAACCCTGGGAAATAAGCATTCCGGGTATAATTATCCCCATGCAAAAGATGAGGAAAATGAGACTCAGAGGGCTTAGCAAGGGTCAGAAAGTGACTCAAAGACAGCTTTTCTTGGCTTCAAGCCCACACTCACCTCTCTGCTCTGTGCAAAGATTTCTGGGGGACACTTCTTTGGTAGAACAAAAACAAGTAAAAGGTGTTTGGGGGAAGGGGAAGTGTGGAAAAGGAAAACTCAAGGGTGCTCTGGTAGATGCCTTCAATAATACAAGGCAATTCAATGTGGAGAGCTCCAAGCAGCCTTTTATCTGAAAGAAGGTCTCCATCATCAGCTCCAAGTGGGATGACCACAGCTTCCATGCTGGCCTTTGCAGAAACAGATAAGAAACAGCCACGAGGAAAAGTGAGTCATCTCCAGCAGGCAGGCAGAATGTCTTTGAAGCTCCTAATTCTATTCTTTACCACAGTCCCAGAAGACAGAGGCATTGCATCCAGCAAGCATTCTGGCCACTGCGTGGTTCCAATTAAACACTCCAATTCCCTTCTGAATGGCTCAGCACTCAGCCAGGGCAGTCACACAGCTCTAGGAGAGGACTGAAGAAGTTCTGCATTGCTTTGGGAGGTGCGGACATTCATTCATAGCAATAGCACATTCACACCTTCACTCCTTCTTCGCAGCCTCCCCAGTCCCAGGTCGGCCTCCAGCTGTGTCACCCTAGACAAGTCACTTCCTCTCTGTGGGCCTCAGTTTCCTCATCTGTACAATAGTGTGAGGAGGGGAAGTCCTTTCTGGTTCTAAGATACCATGGTTCTACAATCCCATCCTGGTCTTTTAAATGATGTAAAAATAGATCTAAAGTGTCTCATTTAATGAGATGAAGGCCCCTACTGGGGCTTTAAAATGCCAGGCACAGTGTGTATCCATTCACATACATGTTGTTCCCCCCATTAGACTGTGAATTCCTCAGGGGCAGGAATTGCCTTTGCCTTTCTTTGTTACCTGGTACTTACAACACAGAACCAGACATTGGGGCAGCTAGGTGGCGCAGTGAATAGAGCACCGGCCCTGGAGTCAGGAGGACCTGAGTTCAAATTCGGCCTCAGACGCTTAACACAAAAAAAACTAGTTGTGTGACCTTGGGCAAGTCACTTAACTCCAATTGCCCTCCAAAAAGCAAAAACAAGCAAACAAAAAACACAGAACAGAAGAGCTTAGTCAGTGTTTGCCGATTGGCTGATTTAGAAAACTTTAGCGAATAACAAGTTCTTTATGAATCCATAGTATGATGCAAGAACCAGGGTGTTTCTGCCATCCTGGGCTGTATTAAGGGAAGGATCATATCCAGAGAGTGAAAAGCTAGGTCAAATCATGCCCCTCAGCAGTGTGTGGACTCTTTGTTCAGCTTGAGACCACACATCTTAGAAAGGAGCCCGGGGACCTGACGCAGGCCCAGAGGAAGGAGGCTGAAGAGCCTTGAGAGGCTCTAAAGATGAGGATCAGTTGATACAAGTGGAGAAGTTTGGTCTGGAAAATAGAAGACTTGGCGGGGGGGAGGATATGACATGAAGGACTTAGGGAAACAGCATAGAAAAGAGAAAACTCAAGGGAAATATGGGAGCTGCCTTCGACAGCAAGAAGGGGTATCACGTACAGGAGAGATTGGACTTTGTCTGTTTAGCCTCAGGAGACAGAAGCATTAGGTAGAAGGTGCAGAGACCTGTTTAGGCTGACTTTCTGAGAGCTGCCCCAAACCCCAGTGGGCTTCCTTGAGAGGTGAAGGTCTTCCACCATGGAGCTCTTCAAGCAGACACTTCTCTTGGGTTTAGGTTGGACTCAGTGGCCACTGAAGTCTCTTCCAAGTCTTAAAGTCTGTGATCTGGTGATAGCTCTGGGGCTGGAAGGAATCTCAGAAAACGTCCAAGGAAGTCCTGTGACTAACTATGGTGATGTGAGGACAAATGACTGTCTGCAGGTCAGGTGGCACATTAGTGATGGAAACAGAGCGAGAGCCCCCAGTTCCAGCTTGTCGGGTCACAGGGAGGCCATATGCACTTTGTGTCGGATTTTTTCCAGTCCTTTTTTTTAACCTTGGACACTTCCTTTTTCCCAAAAGCCAAATTCAGGTTGCTAAAAAGTTGATGGCCTGGGAAGATTTCCGGTCACTTGGTTCATCCCTGGTATGGAGCCATTTGATTCTTACCACGGGTGCATCCTGGCTTCTACTTTGAATCTAATTACCCTCCCAGCCTAGCTCATCACTGAGCTTCTCATGGCCAACATCTGGACATTGTTCTCTGACATTGTCAATAGGGTTCTGGCTGGCTCCTTTGCTCAGGGCAGGGTTTCCAGCTTACCTTTGTCCCTTCCTTGGGCAGAAACTCAGAAGAGAAACCTTCAAAGGTTAGAAGAAAAAAGGAGCCCAGTTTCCTCAGGGTTCAGCTTTTTAGCTTTTGTTTCTCTGGGTGGAAGCTCTCATGCCTTTAAACTTCCCCCCCAAAAAGGTTTGGCAGATGACTTTTGAAAGCACCCAAATTGTACTTTCCTGTCATCTGAGGTTTCTATTGTAGGACTCTAAAGCACCAAGGAGTTAAGAGGGCTGCTTATTTTCAGGTCCCTTCAAGGACTGGGTCACTCCCTTACCTGGAGCTATGCATACCCTCAGAAGTACTGGGAAACAGAGAGGCTTAACACAGAATGAACCAAGAGAGAAAGGTCCATTAAGCTTGGCTTGTGGGATCCTTAAAGAGGGTTTCAGAATGAGAAGTCATTCCACAACAAGCTTGCAGAGGCAGGCAGACATGCCCTTTATGGACTATCAGATTAGCCATTGAGATGCTTCACAAAACCCTCAAACTCCTGGCCTTCCACATTTTTTTTTTTTGCTTTTTGGAGGGCAGTTGGGGTTAAGTGACTTGCCCAAAGTCACACAGCTAGTAAGTGTGTCAAATGTCTGAGGGCATATTTGAACTCAGGTCTTCCTGACTCCAGGGCCAGTGAGTGCTCTATTCACTGAGCCACCTAGCCACCCCTTTTTTTCCACATTTTTTTTCCTGGTCTTCCAAATGTCAAGACCACATGCATTCATCAATTGCTACCGACATACCCATAATCCAACAAGCCACAGCATCTATCTCTCCCTACAAAAAGAATTTAGGGGTGTGGTTTGGTTTTTTCACTTGTTTCTTAGAATTGCTGGGCATTGTTGAAAGTGCTGAGCGATACCATGAGCATTTCTTATCGCCACATTTAAGCCTCACTGAAGATGCTTCCAGATCTCTTTTTCTTCAATTGTGAGTTAAAACATTTTTTACGTTTTTTTTTAAGTTTTGAGTTCCAAATTCTATCCCTCCTCCCTCCCTGAGACAGTAAGCAATCTGATATAGGTTATATGTGTGCATTTATGTAAAACATTTCCATATTCGTCATTTTGTACAAGAAGACTCAAAGAAAAGAAAAATAATGAAAGAAAGAAAATGAAAAATTGCCTGCTTCAGTCTGTATTCAGACAATAGCTCTTTTTCTGGAAGTGGATAGCATGCTTCATCATGAGTCCTTTAGGATTGTTTTGGATCATTGTATTACTGAGAATGGCCAAGTCATTCACAATTGATCATGATATGATATTGCTGTTAATGTATACAACATTCTCCTGGTTCTGCTCACTCCATTTTGCATCAATTCATGTAAATCTTCCCAGTTTTTTCTGTTCCAGATCTCTTTATCCCCTGCTCACCAAGATCTCTGCAGCCAAGGGTCCTGAGCCTGAATTTGAGGAAGATGATTATTCAAACCTGCACAGAACATTATATACCCAAGCTCACTGGGTTGGAGCTGACCCATCATTCGAGTTTGTTGGGAGCCTTCAGGAGCCCTTGGGAACATGAGAAACCACAGGCCAGATGCCGCCTGGGGAGGCAGGGGCAGGAGGGGCTGGTGCCAGCTCTGACACTAGAGGCTCCCAAGAGTCACTTCTTCCATTTTCAGCACAAGCATTTATACCCTCAGAAATGGGCAAAGACCACAAACCAGGGCTTAATTATTGCTCTGTAAAGTTCTAGACTTAGAAAAGGGCTGGGGGTGGCTGGGTGGCACAAAGAATAGAGCACTGGCCCTGGAGTCAGGAGGACCTGAGTTCAAATCCAGCCTCAGACACTTAACACAAAAACTAGCCGTGTGACCTTGGGCAAGTCACTTAACCCCAATTGCCCTCCCAAAAAAAGCCAAAAAGAAAAAAAGGAAAGGGCTAGAGAAAATTCAGATTAAATGTAAAAGCAAGCTGTGCATCTTTTTTCCCCCAGAGAGCTAGTAGCTAAATATTTGCTGAGACTGCTAGGTGGGTGCTATTTATATTCCTGTTTTACAGAAGCAGCAACTCAAACACAGAGAGGGTAAGTGACTTTTCCAGGGTCACACGGTTAATAAGCATTTGAGGCAGGATTCCACATTCCAGTCTTTGTGACACTGAGTCTCACCAGTTTCCACTGTGCCATTGAGCTGCCTCTGACTTTTCCAATCAGATCTAGGTGGCCCGAAGGATCATAACAGGATAGAAGAATAGGTCCAATCTAATACCATGAGATGGATAGATAGAAAGTTCCCACTCAGTTTGGATAGCCATCTTCCCCAAGGGCAGGCAGGAGGAGGCTTGGCTGGAGAGCTGTTTGGAGGGGACTGGGGGGGGGAGAAAAGGGAGGAGCTTAAAATGAGTCACTGGTATGACGCAGAACAGCTCATGCTACCAGGGTCTGTGTTCAGAAACACAGCATCATGCCTAGAAAAAAGCAACAGAGAGGAGTCTGAGTACCATGACCTCTGCAGATCGGCAAAAAGCTTGGGGATAAAGAGAACTTAGAAAGAGGATGTGATGTCTTCAAATAAGTTTTGATTCTACTTTTGGCAAAATTTGGAATCTCTCCTTAGAGAGATGGTAAGTAAACACCCAGAAAGGAAGAAGCCATTACAGAAAGCCACCACGGCTTCATCCAAAACAGGTGACACAAGACCAACCCAGTGCCCTTCACTCACTAACCTGGGAGAGCAGGACAGTATGGGAAGCAAAGCTGACCCAGATTTCAGCAAAGTATTTGACACAGTCTGTCACAATGTTCTTGTAGAAAAGACGGAAAGATGGGACTAGAAAAATGGTATAATTAGATTCAGAATTAGGTCAATAGTCAGACCCTCCCCCCCATGCTGGTGCGGAAGGAGGTCTCCAGGAGGGTGCCCCAGGGATCTGCTGTGCTGCAGGACGTTTGTAGCAGCGACTTGGATAAAGAGATGGAATACTTCTTGGATGAGCAGATAACTAAAAGCTGAGAGGGAGGACTCCCAGAAGAGACAGCAGAGTCGGGAACAAAAAGACCTTGGTAGGCAGGATTAGAGGGTGGGATTTCATAAGATGAGACTTCATAGGGAGCAGTATACTTATCAGCCTTTCTCTTGGGGCCAAAAAACAGTGACAAATCCAAGGTGAGAGAGTGAACAGACAGGGCTCTGTCTGAAAAGATCTGAGTGTTTCAGTCCAGGGACTGCAGGCCTGCTGGGTGTGGCCCTCTGCTGCATCAGGATGGGCAAAGCTTCCAGAAACAAGAAGGGGCTGGTCCCACCACCCTCTGCCCTTGTCTGATGGCACCAGGAGTATCAAAGTCAGGTCTGGGTGCCACAGTTAGGAAGATCGTCGAGAAGCCAGATGACATCTGCAGAAGAAAAAAGCCAAGATGGGAAGAGAATCGAGTTCAGACTGCCCAAGGGCTGATGGGAAAAACTGGGAGAAGAAAAACCTTGGGTTTGCACACATGGAGTTGAAGGACCTGAGATCACTTCCAAGCTCCAGCCCTTCTGTAACCTAGGTGACAATGGCAAGGGCCCAATTTATTTCTCTGTGCCTCAATTTCCTCATCTGTAAATTAGGGGGGGATGAATGAGATGCCCCTCAGGACCTAATCTCATGATGCTGTGGTGACTCCCTCAAAGCACTTGAAAGGTTGTCTAGTGAAAGAAGAATTCAGTTGGTTCTGTTTGGTCCCAGAAGGGCCTAGAAGGAAGAGAAAATTCTCGACCCTGAGAGTCAGAGGTGAGCAAATGTCCATTTTAGACATGGGGGTCAGCATGCAGTGAGTCATGGAGACCAGACAGAAAGAAGCCCATATTGAGGATGGTTAGTCGTTCATTTTGGCTGGACTAGAGGATAAGTCAGGGACTTCCGGGAGATGAGACCAAAAGTCTGGAGAGTAGAGGGTAGGTTCCAGTGGCCAACGGTCAGGAGCCCTGGAGGTTCCTGAGCAGCAGAATGGTGGGAATGGGAGTGACCAGAGTGCACACCAGGAAGATTGTAGAGGACTGACCGGTCAGGGAGGCCTGGTGCCACCTGGACAGCAGTAGACAGAGGCCGACAAGGGCTTTCCAAACACGTCCTTCTCCCACGCAGAACCTGCTAGGAGCAGAAGGGTCCACAGCAGGAATTCAACAAGTTGCTTTATGAAGTCCATCCTGTGCACCAGGCCCTGAGACAAAGATAAAACAATGCCCGCCTCAGAGAGCTTCCATTCTACCTGTAGGAAATAAGCACCCAGAGCACATTTTGAGCATATACAAAATGCAGACACTGAAACTAATCACAGGGAGAATTAGGAGAGGCCTCTTTGAGCTGCCAGGATTCCAGGGGGCTGGTTGTCAGGGAAAAGATGAATTCTATTCTGCCCCTATTGAAGAAATGATGGGTTCTCTTCCACTGGAGATCTTCAGGCAAAGGTTATAGAACCTTGGAGTCAGGAAGACCTGAGTTCAAATCCTGCCTCAGACACTTGTCAGCTATGTGACCCTGGGCAAGTTTGCCTCAGTTTCTTATCTGTCAAATGAGGATACATTGGAGAAGGAAATGGCCAACGACTCTAGTATCTTTGCCAAGAAAAGCCCAAGGACATATGGGTGTGCTTTGGTCCATGAGGTTACAAAGAGTTGGACTTGACTGAACAGCAACAATTCAGAGATTCAGGGAGCTGCCCTGGCCACTTCAAAATTCAGGGACTTATCCACAGTCACATGGTCTGTATGTGCCAGAAGGAGCACTCACCCCCAGGTCTTCCTGCGTCTGGGGTTGACCCAACAACCAGCATTATTTTATGGGTGAGAAACAGAAAAGAGAGAGGAACCCGAACACCTTTTCTATGCCATGATGGCTTAATGTTAATACTGAATCAAACTGAATCTGACTTGCGCTTTCAATCTCCTGGGATTTCAAAAGAAAACTAGAACTTTGTTCCAAAAGTCTTCTGACTCATCTCCTTTCCCCCTTCCAACAAAAAACCCTATTCATACATAGCTGAAGGAGGGTCTCACACCTCGTCTTCTGCATTCATTTTTTGGAGGCAATTGTGTTAAGCCACTGGCGTGCCTGAGATCACCTTTGAACTCAGATCCTTCTGCCTTGGGGCTCCAGCGCTCTCCGCTGTACCGCCTAGCTAGTCCAAGATCCATTCATTTTTGAGAAGGTAGAAGTAGAAACTTAGACAAAAACCAAGAGAAGAAACAATTTCCCCCCTTTTTACGTGCCCTGTGACTGACATCCCCCCAGATTCATTATTCCTGTTTATCGGTAGAGGAAAACAGATACCCTGGAGCATTCAGGAACTCCTTCCTGCTTAGAGACCCTTTCAGGAGGAGATCCTGCAATTGAATCAGACTGGGAAAATGTCGGCCTCCTGTCCCTGAGCTCTTCCTTGCTGTTTAGCCACTTACCCAGGGACTTTGGTGGCAAGCAGACCTCTAATTGCCTCCCCCCAGTGCAGGAGAGCCGGCCTCCCTGTACAACAAACACTCAGATTTAACTAAATTACACTCCAATTACCACACTTCTTTTTTCAAAATTGCCAGTAACCTTAGCAGAATTCTCCTCAAGAAAAGAACAGTAAACAGACAGAACATCTCTCCATTCTTTTGATTAGGGTCCGTCCTGCTTCTTCCTTCCTCATCTTCTCACGTAGATCAAGGATTTCAAACCTGAAAAGGTAATTTTCTGAAATTCCCCTAGTTCTTTCATGTTGAACAAGCAACACTGAGGGCTTTCCCTCAGATCCCCGGATAGACACAAGCCAGCTTCAAACCCTCTAACCCACTAAAAGTCATTATTCTTTTGACCATGGAAACCTGGAAAGCCTACAAGGTAGAAGGTACTTTTCCACCAACAGCCCTTTCAATGTCTATTCCCATCAAAACAAAAACTACTTGTCACAATTGTCTTCCCCCTCTCATCTCTGGCCCTGAATTCTTCTTTACCTCACACAGACTGAGTCTTAAACGCCTTGAGACTTTGAGCAGCCGTAATTTCATCAGTGAGGGGACTGACAAGCATTAAAGCCCTTTCATAACTTCCTCAGCTGGCCTATTCAACTCAATTTAACGAATATTCATGTGCACGTACAAAGCACCAAGCTAGGCACTTGAGAATATCAAGACAAAGGGCAAAATAATGCCTCTCTTCTAAGAGCATCATTCCACCAGGGACATGCAACATTGACCAACCAATATAAAAGCATTTATTAAGCACTTATTAGGTACCAGGCATTTATTATATGGATAGGTGGATGACTGAATGAGTGGATGGGTGGATGGATGGATGGATGGATGGATGGATGGATGGATGGATGGATGG
>NW_027186366.1:2670062-2674950 GCF_028583685.1 Petaurus breviceps papuanus
GGATGGATGGATGGATGGATGGATGGATGGATGGATGGATGGATGGAAGGATGGATGGACAGATGAATGGTTGAATGAATAAAGTATTTGTTAAGCTCTTACTATGTGCAAAACATGTTTCTACTGTCCACCCTACCACTCTCCCCACTGAACCATTGCCATAGCTGCCATATGCTTTTCCAGCAGTGAGGTAGCCCTGTGGATAGAGCACAGAATCAGGAAGATCTTCCTTCCAATCCAGCCTCAGACACTTAGTAGCTGTGTGACCCTGAGCCAGTCACTTCACCTCTTCTTGCCTTTGCTTCCTCATATGTAAAGTGGAAACATTAATAGGATCTATGGACCTACAAGCCTATTCAAATACTGGCTTTTAGCATAGAGGCTAAGCTTCAGTTCTTTGTGGGGAGTTGGGGCCACATACCCTGACACTGGACCAGCAAAAAGTAGCTTCATTTTCATAAGGAGGCAGGTCTGTTAGCTCTAAGAACTTTAGCTCTTTTGGAACACATACCAGTGAAAGCAGCCTAGGGACATTTAGTCTGTCTTTGAACTTCCTCCTTCTGGCAAAAGACCCTGGTCTCTGTCCTGAGACTCTATGGTTTTAGGGCTAGATAGTCCTCCTACTTTATGTTTTTAACCTTATGTGGGAATCCTGTCCCCAAAACCCTTTTCAGAGAGCTCTACTAAGAATCCCCAGTGGAGCTGCCCAGAAGCTGTGCTACCAGACCTACTGTGTATCAGAGACTCTGGGGACTAGCATGCCAGTGATTTGACTGGGAAGCTAGGCCAATGGCCCCAGAGAAGCAATGAATTGGTGTGCCACTCTCCTGCCTTAAAGAAGTGGAGGCCCACGGGGGCAGAATGCTGCATGTGTCCTCCCATCTGGCAAGCTGGTTTGTTTTGATGGCCTTTTCTTTCATCTTTTGTGTAAACGAAGGCTTGTTTGGTCAGGCAGTGGGAGAGGTTTGTCCAAAACGATGATGATGCAAAAGGAATCAATTTTAAAATGTTAAAGTTGAGCTAATAAGGACCAGTTATTGCCCTTCGCCTTCTGTGTCCATGTGCCTGCCTCCCACTGTGCAAGTGTGGCCACGTCATTCCATACCAGTAGAGAATCATTCATTTCACATGACAGCTTTCAGGGACATCAAAATTAATCAGTGAAAAAAAATCAATCAATGACTTTTCAGACATAGTCTAAAACAGAGATTCCTAACCTGGGGGCCATGAACTTGTTTGTTCTGGCTTTTTTTTTAAGTATTCTGATAATTGTATTTACCTCTACCTAGTTTCCTTTGTCATCCTGATGTCTTCCTCTAAGCTGGGCTCTATAGGCTTTGGCAGATGACCAAAGGAATCGAGGACACAAAAAGGCTAAGCCCTACCCCCAAGTCTTTGATTGTTTATCTTATTCAATAGACCTGACCAGTTTATGACTGTCATTGATTGATTGATCTCACTTGTCAGAGCCATCTGGCTGTACCATCTTGTGGCAGTAAGTAAGAGGGGCAATCATTTGGTTCATTCATTGCTTCTACCTCAGCCCTTACCCTGGACCAACTGAGCATCTCCCCTTGGGTCCTGGGCTGGTCCTGGGGCCTCAACAGGCCTGTGATGGAGGATGTCGCATTTATTCTGGGAATGCTCTAGGCCTCATTAGACCCCCAGCCCTTCCCAGCCACTGAAGCTGCTCTCCTCATTTTGCAGGTACCATGGGGATGCTTCTGTGCCTCCCTGACTCACTTTTCTCTTCTCTCTGTCTCTCTCTGTCTCTGTCTGTCTCTGTCTCTCTGTCTCTCTCTCTCTCTGTCTCTCTCTCCAACTTCCAAGATTTTCCCAACTTCTTTTCAACCTCATCCCAGTTCCAACTGCTCTTTCAAGACCTCATACTACATTTCCCATGGACCTCTACAGGGAGTCCACCTACATATATGTCCCAAATGCCACCCTCCACAGGAATAGCGACCTGCAGGGAAGGGGGTGTTGAGGAGAACATAGTGAGATAGTGAGTTCTATTTTGGACATAATCAGTTTGGGGACATCCAGGAGGAGACGATCCATGAGCAGCTGATGATATAGGATAAGAGTTCAAAGGAGAAATAGGTGTTGTTATGGATGAAAACCTTATGGCTTTGTGGCTGACCTGGCAAGAGGCTCTTGCTACAGAAACCTGATTTCCTATTATTTTTATACACTGAATCAGGCTCAAACTGACCTCTAACCTTGGTACCGTTTTTGGATTGTTTGAGGAAAGCATCAAGGGACACCTATTGGGGTAATGAGGGAGGGAAATGGCTCCGACTCATCTTCTTTCCTAACCATTAAAATCCTGATACTTTCAAACAAATCCAGCCTTTGTATGAGATCCACAGAATATCCCGGAATCCCTACTGTATCTATTTTTCGTCCCAGAAATGAGAATCTCATAATGGAAAGCTCCAAACCTCTCACTTGATAGCTGAAGCTGAGGGTCACTGACAGAATCATGAAGGTCCACAGAGACCATATTACTCATCCCCCTCCTTTTCCAGCTGCTGAGGGTCAGAGCAGGGGCCAAGGTCCGGACCCAAGCCCACTGAGGCTCCAAGGCCAGGACACTCTCCACTGGTTCCCTGACAAGCCCAGGCCTATCACCTTGTCTTCTGCTTGCTAAGTTCTTAGAACAGGCTCGTGGAGCTTCCTTCCATTGATAGCTCTCATGGTGTGAGAAGTCTGGTTCTGGGTGTAAAACCACACACAAGCAGCTTTCCAGAGGACTGCTGCTGTGAACAGCTATCAAGGTTCTGATTACACAGTATAGTGAAGACTCCATTAAATTACAAATCGGAGAAAACGTTCAAGGCACAGCATTCACAATATTACAACTTATCAGAGAAAATCACAATATAGTATTCACAACAGCTTATGATTAAAATGGCCACATAGTTTTCACCAAAGTGGTCAAAATATTTAGAACAAAGAGCAATCATCTCAAAGTACAATAGTCAAAGCCTTCCACTCATGGGGCAGACTAGATTAACTCAGTCACTTATTCAGAAATCAATTACTAAGTATTATTAATCACTAAGTACAATCACTAGAAAATACACAAAACCCTCCACCCCTTAGGTCACTAGTAAGCTATAATTCCATAATTACTCAGTACCCAAGGAGAGGTCTTTCCATCTTGACTTGGGGCCGGTTCTCAGATTCCCTGGATTCCCAGATTCTACCTGGATTCACCAGACTGTCACCTGGGTTCAGTGGCAAACAGCTCCCAGTTCCTTGTCCAGCTCTCTGGGTAGGCCCTGCTCCACACTGAAGTTCACAGGCTCTGGTCCATGTCAGCTCCTTCACAATTTATGCTCCAGGGAATTCAAGGCTCAAAGAAGCCACAGACAGAAAAAGTCCCTGCATCCTGGTCATGCTTCTGCAGTTTTCTGCAGCTCATTCAAAAAATCAGGATCACCTTATCCAGCCTGGGGGGAGGGGGCTCCTGGCCTCCTGGCCTCCTGTTCAGAAGGAGCTCCCCAACCACAAGTTCTCAGGAAATTCTGGCTCAGTTCTAGATTCTCTCTTCTGTAGCTGCTCTACCTCCAGATTCTTGTCCCAAGAAATTCTGACTGTCCCTTCCTGGGGCTTTTCCTTATATACACACAGCTTTAGCTTCTTCCTGTTTCAGCCAACCCCTTCCTGTCATGTCAGGAACAGGGGTTCATACCTTCTGTTTCTTTCAAAGAGATTTGATTAGTTACTAAATGCTAAGTACCTGCTTACTTGCCAATACAAAAAGGGGTCTTCAAATTCAAATTACATTACCATTATACGTGGGGAGTCCCAGCACCCTAGAAAAGGCTTTGGCTGCAGGTCCAGTCCACACTGTGATGCACAGACCACAAATGAATGACGAAGGGCTGATCAGGTTAGGTCAATGAACCATTAGACCTAACCCTCCTGAAGACAGGAGTCGGTTTTGCTTTCCTTCACATGCCCAACACTTTGTGTAGTGTTTGGGATACAATAAGTGCTTAATATATGCATATTGGCTTCTTGGCTCAAAGGAGAATCTCTGAAAATGGGAATGCAGCCTTGTACACTTGCGAGTTTGACTTTGACAGACACATTTCTGTTAGACAAACAATGTCTGGAACACCACCTTACAGGATCATCATAAGGCCTGCACTTGTGGTGTCTCTGGCATAAGGAACTCCCAGACTTGGGCAGATCAGCAGCTGGCCAGAATTTATGGTCTAGAGGGTCACCCAGGGCACTGAGAGATTGGCCCTCCCATCACCACCCAGTTCAGATGACAGGGTCAGAGACAGGGCATGAGCCAGCCCCCACCAATCCACTGAGCTGCCTCTCCAAACTGCCATTTTAACAAGTTCTAGACTCTCGTGGCTCCCCTTCATTCTCCAAAAGGTGAAGTTCATTTGAACTTTTCCCTGGGATTCTAGGCTTACTTACCAACCTAGCTTCTCATATGTAATGTCAGAGAGGTGCCAGAAGCAGGAGACACGGACCCAAGTGCCATCTCCATGTCTTTTCCCCCATCACAAGCATGGATCAAATGCAGGCTTTCTTAGAAGAATATCTCTGAGTCCTTCATCAACTGCACTTACATTTGTGTATATTACTCCAAAGAACCAGGAGAACTCTGGTAAGGAGGAATTCTTGTTGATAGGCACCATCTTTGTCAATTGCTATGAATATTAAAACTTCCCCTTTGAGACGCAGAATCTGAGCTCACCCTGTAATAGACACCATGAGTCTTCATCTCACTGACAACCTAACAGACCAATCTCATTATGCCGTCAACACAGAGCTTTAATTCTGAGTAATGCCTAGCTAAAGGGCTAAAGAGGAAAGAAGGAAGGAAGGAAGGAAGGAAGGAAGGAAGGAAGGAAGG
>NW_027186366.1:2679950-2717544 GCF_028583685.1 Petaurus breviceps papuanus
CTGATGCTTAGTGTTCTTTTTAAAACATTTGTAAATTATTGCCTTTTTCAGGGAGATGATGACATCAATGCTTTTGGGGAGGACACCGTGGAAGGTGAGTTTCATTCAATGATAAAATATATTCACATGTTCATTCATTTGACAAGCAATTCTTAAGCACCTGCTTATGCAAGGCACTGTGCTGCGAGTCAGGTAGGGATACAAAGTTAAAAGGGAAACTCCCACACACAGACAGCTACAAAGGAGATAAGGGAGATTCTTGCTCAGGTGTGGCTTTGCCTAGATGGCCACTGAGGTGCCTTCCAACACTCAACTCTAGGATTCCCCAGTAAGTTAACTCAGCCAAGACCTGGAAGCATGGAGCCCTGACCAAGCAAGTTTTCATGTGGGAGAAAAAGGTAACAACCTTTGCATGGAACACATCCCAGGAGAAATACAACCTAGGGGATCCAAGGTGGCCAAGGGTAGCACAAAGGGTCCTGTCAACCTCATGAGGAAAGGGTGGGGATGGTGCAGCCAGTACAGTGTGGGAGAGGCCTGAAATCAAGCTTGGTCCCTTCAAAATGGCGCCAGAAGACTTCCCTGTGTTGGCCCCTCAGCAAGACTGAAGAGGACCCTGCCCTCTTGGTAGGAACGGGAACAAACCAAACAGGTTTAGGCTTCTACATACCCGAGAAACCAAAAACCACAATTTCAAATGAGCCTTTCCAATTATATCACTTTTAAACTGTTTTCGTTTGACAGGTCTTGCAGAAAACTTGAAGAAGTCCAAGATTATTTTTGTGATTGGTGAGTTCCTTCCAGGTTCTAAAGTCTGGGCCTAGAATAATGCCACAAGAAGGTTGGGGTTTGGTTTGGTTTTAATCATTGTGGTGTTAAAACTTATTTCTGGGGTGGCTAGGTGGCACAGTGAATAGAGCACTGGCCCTGGAGTCAGAAAGACCTGAGTTCAAATCTGGCCTCAGACACTTGACACACTTACTAGCCATGGGACCTCAGGCAAGTCACAACCTCAATTGCCTTCAAAAATAAACAAAACCCTTATTTCTAAAATCTCTTTTTTGTGTTAGAAAAAGTCCCCAAAATTCGGCAATTATAACTTCTGGGTTTTTTCAGTTGTATCTATCCCTTCATGACCCCATTTGGGATTTTCTTGGAAGAAATACTTTTCCAGTTCATTTTTACAGATCAGGAAACTGAGGCAAATGGGGTTAAGTGACTTGTCCAAGGTCCTGCAGCTAGTGGGTGTCTTAGATGAGTCCCTAGCCACTGCATCCAATCATCATGTGCCAGGTCACAGGACTCTTGGGACTGCAGATTTCAAGCTACCACGGCCCTCAGAGGCCATTCACTCTACCCCTTATGGCCCAGTTGAGGAAACTGAGTCCTTGAGTGGGTCCATGGCTAGCCCAAGGTCACCCAGGTGGGTGTGACTCAGGTCTAGGCCCTGGGAATCCCAAGTCTATCACTTCATGAGTGTTCATCTTACATCTCTCTACAAGTGTGGAGGGTGGCAGTCCTGGATGGCCTTCAAACCTTGACATCTCCAATGTCAATGTAGCAGACCCTCTGTATCTTCAAAGAATAGGTAAGGAGTTACCTACACTACAGAGCTTGTCACCACATGGGTAGAGCCAGGACTGGGAGTCAGGTTGATGTGAGTTCAAATCTGGCCTCAGATACTGACTAACTATAGGACCCTGGGCAGATTAAGTGCTACCTGCCTCAGTGTCCTCATCTGTGCAATGGGGGTCCTAACAGCACCTCCCTTCCCAGGTTGTCTTGAGCTCAAATGATACTGTATTTGTAAAAGTGCTTGGCCCTGGGAGTCAGAACCAGCAGCCATGAAAGGGCAGTGTAGCCAGGAAACATTGGCACTGATGTCAGGAAAACCTTCTGAACCACTGGAGATGTCTGTACCAGGGACAGCCTGCCCAAGGCTAGTGCTGGGGATATCAGCTCACCAGGTGTTTTGGAGTAGAATGCTTCCTTTGCCTAGACTGAACTTCACTCCATCCCAACACTCAGGGCATCTAGAAAGACTCAGGAATACCAAAGGTGCCCCTAGGCATGGATGGGGGTAAGTGTGTAAGGACAGTGGGGAGGGCTCTGAACACTAGGCTGAGCCTTTATTTTATCCCTTGCATGCCTAGAAGGCTTTAAGCCCCAGGTGCCAGAGGATGAGAATGCCAACGTCAAAAAGTCTGGGGCAACTTGCAGTTCACAGTGGACAAATGGCCAAGCAATAGGAATGGCAAATTCAAAAGAGGAAACACAGTGTTGATAATTAGTCAGAAGTGGCAACCTCACTAATTATCAAAGAGATGCAAATTAAAGTGACTTTAAAGTCGCAATTACAGGAGCAGAACTCTTCAGGGGAGAGCTGGTGGGGAGGTTGGCGCTGGCTCACTCGTCAGTGGAATTGCAAACTCATACAACCTTCCTGTAGCATTGGGAAGTACCCAGGAAAAACTGTAAAAAAGAGACATGCCCTGGGAAAAAGGGGCCAATTTCAGTGAAAATGACAAGCGCAGTCACTGGCCTCTGATTCCACTGTTGGGACAACCCCAGACGCGAGTGCTTGGTTTTCCCCAAAGGACCATTAGAAGCCATTTAGCTCGGTTACATTGTAACTGAAAAAAGCCCGCCTTCCACAGGTGCCTAGACAGTCGCAGTGATCGGGAATGGTACATCACCCAAACTGCTTTTGTGTTACTATCTACAAGGATCATAGCTACAAAAAATTCTGGGAAAGAGCTCGATCAAAGAGCAGAAAGGGGACGGAGGAAAGAGCGCCCAGGGGCAGACTGCCACAGGCCTAGGGCCACAAACTTGGCATTTGCAAAAATATTTTGATATGACTGATTTCCTTTGTAACCCCAGCGAACCCTTTAAAAACGTTTTTGAAGAAGGGTCCGTAGGCTCCCTCGCAGCCCTACAGGATGGGAAAAGTGACTAGGAAGGAGGGAAAGAGTCCTGAACGGCCCCTGTGGGAATGATAAACGTCAATGCAAATAGCCAGGAGGAACATTCAGAAAGCAGCCAGGTGGCTCAGTGGGTAGGGCACAGAGGACCTGAGTTTAAATGTGACCTCAGACACTTATGAGCTGTGTGACCCTGGCAAGCTACAACCACCACCTGCCTCAGTTTCCTTAACTGTAAAAGGAGATGTTGTGAGGATTAAATGAGGTGACATCCATACCTGGCCCTACCTGAAATCCTAGCCCTTAGCATTCTTACTATTATCAGTAGCCCGTCTTAAGAAGGCTAATTTGGAAGGTGGACCGTAGTCCTGAGACAGTGCCTGAGCCCTACAGCCCCTAACCAAGGCAGCACCATTGACGCCCAGCACAGTAGCAGCTTTAGAGAAGGCCTGACAGAGGGTCTGGGGTCTCCAAAAGGCCTGGGCTCCTTTCTCCTTCTGCCAAGGCTCTAAGAGTCCAGGTCATAAGCAGGAGGGGTCGAAGGCATTCTACCTGGAGAGGTGGGAAGGAGGGAGGGCATGTGCCCAGGGACAAGGAGAACAGAAGGAGGATCAGGTGGGACAGTGCATGGGGGGGAGGGGGAGGGAATTTCAGATGGTAGAAGGTCTTGAGAGGCAAAGGAGTTTGAGGAAGGGAGGGGACAGGAGGGGAATGCTAAGCTGGGAAAAAGTTCTAGGAGAAACCAAGTTGGGAGAGGGAGGAATGAGAGACCCTGTTTTCTAATCCCCTCCCCCCAAAAAGGACTAACAGAAGAGAGGAAGAAGAATGGAGAGGCCAGGGATCCATCCCCTGTTCAGCTCCCATGAAGCCTTAGTCAGCACTGGTACAGAATTCTGCCATGTATTTTGGTGACATAATCCCTTTCAGTCCCAAAGATGGCCGACATTCCCACTGAGCCTGAAACCCTGAGGCTGTCACTTTCTCACTCAGAGAGGACGTAAAATGTGCCTGTGGAAACAGGATTCTGAGATAAATTCAAGGGGCATTGACTAGAACAGGACTTGGAGCCAGAGGAACTGGGTTGGAATCTGCCCTCACTGCTCATGACCCAGGAGAGTGAAGCATCAAGGCCCCTGGTTACCCCTGCACGAAGAGGGGGAGGGCTTCCTGGGTGCAACATCCCTTCTGCTCCAAATCTCTAAAGTTTATACCAATGGCCCTCATAGTGGCATGGCCCTAAGGTCACCACCCAACCTTGTGGGAGAGCCATAAGCATTTATTGTGCTCAAGACACTGTGCTGAGGAGACAGGATGAAGCAGCCCTACTCCCACCCCTCCCTTACGCCCCTCCCCTTTGCTCTGTGCTAGACCTGGGGGCAGAGGAGGCCAGCCAGGGTCCCCAAGAGTCAGAGGACTCCTCGAGGACCAAATCCCAGCTTTGCCACTAACTCCCTGCATCACCCCAGCTAAGCCACATTTCTGGGCCTCAGTTTCCTCCTCTGTAAAATGAAAGGCTCCAACTTGATGAAGTCTGAGATCTGTCATCCCTCGGGTCCCCTGGAGGAGCATGCCTGTGCCCCATCTGATGCCCATAAGCCAGCAGCCATCTGTCTTCCCAGGAAGACAAGCCCAGTGCCCTTCATGAAAGCTCTGCTGCTGACAGCTGCTCTGGACACAGTCGTTGTTAGGAAGCCTCCCTGGTTCTGGCCTCTGGGGCCCAACAGGCCGAGCCTCATCTCCCCTCTCTCTGCACTCAGTAGGCACTTAATAAATGTTTGCCGATTGATTGACTGCACCCTCAGTTGCATTCTTCTGGATGCACTGCTGCCTGTGTGGGTCCCTTCTTTTCTTAGCCTCAATGACATGGCCACAGACATGCTTCCCTACCCTAAAGTCCAGTGATTCTGAGATAGTGCTGTATGATGAAATATCAAAGGAGCTGAGGGACCAGGGAAGAGAGATGACTAAGGTGGGAGCAGGCAAGGAAGGAAGGAAGGAAGCAAGGCCTTGGGAAGTGCCCTACTATGTGTCAGGCACTGAGCTAAGCACTTTCCAGTCATTATCTCATTTGAGCCCCCCAATAGCCTGGGGGGTGCTATGACCCCTGTTTTATGGCTGGAGAGAAGCCAAATGGCCTGTCCGGGGACACCAAGCCAGGAAGTGTCTGAGGCTGGATTTGAACTCAGTTCTTCCAGACCCAGGCTCTCCCCACTGTGCCATCCCCTCTGCTGCCCTCAGGGTGCCTGAAGACAGGCATCTAAAGGGGTCCTTATTGTGAGCTACCAGGACTGAAGAAGGGAGAACCCAGGGTAAAGGGTGGAAGGAGATTAAGCTTCCTAATCATTAGAGCTGCAAAAGGAAAAGCTGGACTATGGAGCCCTCTGGTGGCCACCACAGGTCCTGGGAACCAGACACAAACTCACTTCTAACAGAAACAGTAACCCTGGAGGCTCCTCAGGGGGGACCAAGTGAAGGCTGGGTCCCATCTCAGCTCGCTCACAATGGGAGCTTCTGAGACATGCCCTGGGCTCCTAGGGGGTGACCTGGAGGGGTCAGGGGTCATTCTCCACTGTCCCAAGGAGATCAGTTTAGCAAGGGGTCATTCCCTCCAACCCACTCATGTTAAAGATGGGAAAACTGAGACCCAGAGGTGTCCTCCCGAGGCTCATGATCTGAACGGCAGATCTTTCCATGATATCACATTGCCCTTCATTGTCTCACTGTGGCTTCATGGTGACTCCCAGAACTCTGACTTTCAACAGACCCTCCCACGGGTTGAAGTCTATCCAGTTTGCATTTCTTGGTGGCACAATGAATAGAGTTCTGGACCTGGAGTCAGAAAGCCCCAGGTTCAAATCCTGCCTTGACCCCTCCTAGCTGAATAACCCTGGGCCTCAGTTTCCTCATCTGTCAAATGAGCAGGCAGACTCCATGCCCTCTCAGACTCCTTCCGGCTCTAACTCTCTTATCCTGCGACTCAGCCCGGGACGCTGCCCGAGAGGTCTCCCCAAATCGAGGGTGCACCTCAGACTGCAAAGCTTTCCTTCTCGTCTGTCAGGACCTCTCTATGATGAATCGGCTGCTTCTGCCAAGGTTCTCATCATTTCTGCTTCAGCAGCCCAACCTTTACTGGGCTCATTCAAACCCAGCACATCTGGGATTGGGATTTTAAAGTCCTCCACTGTTGCTGATGCAGAATGATAATAATCGATCATTTGAAGAATTTGATAATAATCTTTTCAAATCTTTTTGGTTTTTCTTTTATTTGAATTCCTTCCATTTCTTTTTTTAATTAAATTTTCTCTTTTTTTTTAAACTATGAAGCATTTATTTTCTCTCCCCTGAAAAAAAGAAGGCAAACCTTTGTGAAAACAAATGTGTCCAGTCCAGTAAATCCAGTTCCCACATTAGCAATGTCTCATTCTGTGCGTTTGGATACCCCCTCGCCGCAGGCTCCACCAAAAAGGACAACAGACAGGAGGGGCTCAGGACCGCGGCACATCCATGCATTGGTGCTGCAGCCATTCTGTAGCCTTCCCCTGGGTGGTGGATGCCCCTTTCAGCGGCTTTGCTCAGTTCAATATCTTGCTAAGTTTTTAAAACTTGGTTTTGTCTTCTGCTGCTTCTCTCTCTGTTTTGTGGATGCCCCTGCTCATGATCATCCATCATCCTTCTTTTAAGATTCCCAGAGGAACTTCTGTCTTAATCCAGCACTGCCTTGAGTAGACATCTCCATTTGGCAAGTGGAACGGAGGTCGACTGTTGATGAAGGCAGCTGGTGAGGCAGGGGCTAGAGCTCTGGGCCTGGACTCAGGGAGACCTGAGTTCAAATCTAGTTTCAAACATTTGCCAGCTGTGTAACCCTGGGCATGTCACTTCCCTGATGCCTGGCTCAGTTTCCTCACCTGCAAAATGCAGAGAATAATAGTACCTACAGAGTTGTTGTAAGGATAAGTGAGATAATGTTTGTAAAGCACTTTGAAACCTTAAAGAACCCTAAATAATGTTAGCTTTTGTTAGTATTATTGCTAGTCTCCTTTTCAGTGGTTGGGCTTCTGGATAAAACAATTATTGTCCTCATTGCCTATTTCGACAAGAAAGTCCCCTCATAACGTTGGGTAAGGGGGCCCTAAGCTCTGAAGGAACGCCCCTCACCCCCCAATACAGAGCTGTCCTGACCCTATTCTGTCCACACTGGGCACCCTCCGTTGCCTTCCTTGGCTTCCATCACCTGTACATTTTAAAAATCTGAGTTGATTAATAAGTTCTCTGTGTATCTACAATGCTCCAACAATCACAAACACAACATTTTGTACTTGATCCTGGGGCTGAGAGGGAGCCACTGCAGTTTAACTGAGGAGGGGAGAGAGACGTCTGGATCTGAGATTCAGTAAAATCACTTTGGTGGCTGAATGGAGAATGGACTGAGTGGGGAGAGCCTGGAGGCCAGGGAGATGGGCACCTTCCCCTGCCCCAGGTGTGAGATGATTGTCAGTGTCAGAGGAGAGGGGGCATATTGGGGAGACGCTGCAGATGTGAAATCACCAGGCCTTGGCAAGAGAGTGGGCACGGGAAGATAGAGATACTGAGGAGTCCAGGAAACTCCAAGTTGTGAGCCTGACGGGCAACTTCCACAGTGACTAGGGAAGGTGGGAGGGGGGGGACGGTCTGGGGGGAGACAGAGAACTCCACGTTGGACACGTTGAGTAGGAGGCATCTACCGAACATCCAGTCTGAGAGGTCTGAGAGGCAATTGGAGACGGGAGACGGGAGGACAGCAGAGACAGGGCAGGAGGGGAAGATTTGAGGATCCTCAGCGTAGAGGTGGTCGTTAAATCCCTGGGGCTGATGAGATCCCCAAGGCAAGTAGTACAGAGGGTCCAAGAGAGCCTGAGGGATGCCCATGGTTAGAGGAAGGGATCTGGAGGAGGATCCAGCTAAGGAGACTGAGGAGGGGCCAGACAGGCAGGAAGAAAACCAGGAGAGGAGATCACCAAGGAGAGGGATCAGCACTGTCACAGGCCACAGAGTCGAGAAGAATGAGGAGGGAGAAAAGGCTACTGTTCAGCAGCTAAAAGACGAATGGTCGCATGGAGGGAGTGGCTTCAGTGGAATAAAGCCGGGTCTAGACTAACTCCTCTTGAACTTTTTAAACAATTTAAGAAGGGCATGAGGGGTCACAAGTGAAAGAAGTTTAAGAAGTCCTGTTCTAGACAATACTCTCCCCATGACGATTCTGGGAAAGCCAGTAATCCTTATCCCTACCTTACAGATAAGCAAAATGAGGGATAAAAAATGATGCTAAAAATGGCTTCCTGGATTGCCAAAGTTGGCAGATAGGCTCACAGAGCGCCCGAGGAGAGAAAGTGAAGACATGAGGATGGCAGGAAAGTTACATCCCCAAAAGAGCTGCTCTAAATGCGTTTGTCACCTGGCCTGGAGAAATCACGTCCCATTGGACTCCATGAATCATGGAGGAAGGGAAAGGTGGTACAGGGTGAGCAACAGCCCAAATTGTTCTAGTTCTCCCAAAGAGGAAGAAGGGAGAGTCCTCAGCCCACAAAAAAAATGAGTTTAACAACAATAACGGGGCTTAGCTTGTAAACTCTGAGAAAAGAAAGCCATAAACACTATGTCAGAGAGGATTTACTGGAACAAATCATCTCAAAGTGATTTCATTTCCTTCTTTGACAGGGTGTCTAGACTGGCAAATTAGATAGAACGGATCTGAATTTAGCAAGGTACCAGACAGAACTTTTCACGGGGGCCCAATAGAGGAGATGAAGGGGTACAGACCAGGGGAGAAAACACTGGGTTTCCTTTGTAACAGCAATCAACTGCTTGGCGAGCTAGCCAGCACCCTTTACTAGAGGCGAGAGTAACGGTGAGACAGACATTTGGGACGTATATTTCAGAAGAGATTCATAGATCAAGCAGGGGATGGAAGTGGATGGGCTGTCCTTTCTCGCTAGCTCTGAAATCCCAAGATTTCAAAGCAAAAAATGCACTTTTTCCTGATTTTCTACCAAGGAATATGGAAGCTTTTCTTCTTCTTTGTCATGGTAGATTAATGTATATGTGTGTATGTGTGTGTACACATACATGAATATGTATATATGTTTGCACACACGTATGAAATATTTATATATACATGTATATGAAATAATATAGAATTTAACTTTTTTTTTGGTGTGACCCACTCATCAACATAGGGAACTCCCAGCGTAGAAATTCTCCTTACTGACCCCCCCCCCAAAGGCAACGCATCTCCAAGAATGGCCTGGGGCTCTAAGAAGCTAAGGGACCCACCCATGCTAACAAATGTCCAGGACAAGACTTGAAGTGAGATCTTCCTCTTTCCACAATGCCACCCTGCCCCCCTCCCCAGATTTAATAATTATTCCAAAACAAAAACTAAGTAGGCAAAATAGTTTTCACAATTATACAATCCTCTGCAATCACTTAGTGATGGAAGAAATGTGCTCTTAATGAATTAAACTCCACTGATATCAAATTTGATGGGAGGATGTTTTTAAAAGACCAAAAAAAAAAATTCCCTCCACATTTTCATATGGGAAAAGTGACTTTTCCTACTGTTAAAAAAAATGGACTGGGTGGGTTTTTCCTAGCTTATTTTTAAATTTTAAAAAGTGGCGCCCAGCACAACCTGTCGCTCAGAGCGAACTTTGGCTGTAGAGGCAGGAAAGCAGACATGGGAGGAAATCTTAGAGGGACCTTTGCAGGAAGGTCAGGTCTGACCATCCTCCCAGTTCAGGCCTCTCCCCAGTGGCTGCCAGCCAGCCCCTGGCAGGGTGTCACCCACACTCCAAGGCAGCTCCTGCTTGCGCATGGTTGTGTCCTCTGCACACAGGACCAATCTGAGCCAGCAAGGATGGTTTCCAAAGATCAAACAAAATAGGCAGGACCAGGCCAAAACCGTCTTCTCTCTTGCCATTGTCATTTCAAGGATTCCATCTTTAGGAAAGTATATCACGTTCTGCTGCAGACTTTGTAGACATCATAGTAAGTCTTCTTGGACAGAATTCCCTTCCATTCCATTCAATGCTCATTTACAAATTACTGTGCCAAGCCAAATGACAATAAATGGTCCCTCCCTCAGAAAGCTTATAGAGGGGGCTACAAAACGTACACCGATCAATAAAAACAAAATATACACAAAATAAAGATGAAGAAATTTTCGAAGGTCGGGGAGAGAGAGAGGGAGGGATGGAGAAGACTAATTACTAGTGAGATGACCTGTACTGAGCCTTGAAGGAAGCTAGGGCTGCTTCCAAGATGTGGAAGCGAGGAGGGATAGTGCACGGGGACAGCCTGGGCAAAGGCAAAGAAGGAAATGTGATGATCAGAAGGGGAACGACAGGTGACCCAGAATGCATGAAGGTTAGAGCCAGTCATAGGAAATCAGTCAGGAAGGCACACTGCAAAGGGCTTGAAATGCCACAGAGAAGAGGGCTGTGTCCCACCATGGAAGGGGACCCCAAAATGGGAATAGGAAAAAATGCAGGAGCGGGGACTCCCCTGGTTTGTGAGACCCCACCCAGGTTTTTGGCAAGGGCCAGGACAGGGACGCCTAACTCAGCCCTAGTTCTTCTTCAAGGTGGGCCTGGCTCTGGCAAAGGAACCCAGTGTGAGAAGTTAGCCCAGAAATACGGTTTCACACACATCTCTACCACTGAGCTCCTGAGGGACGAGCTGGCCTCAGGATCAGAGAGAAGCCTGATGATCAGAGAGCCCCTGGAGAAGGGAGACCCTGTGCCAACGGTAAGCCACCAGCTTCGGCCGGGCATAAGCAAAGTGGATGGCGGTCCATGCAGCATGGGGCCGGGCGTGGGTAAAGTGGACAGAGGTCCAGGTGGCATGGGTATCAGAGCTGGGAACCATCTGACACACTCCTTGCTTTAGGTCTCCAGATTCGGAGCCCCCACCCCCACCCCCCACTCCTGCAGTCGCTGCTGGGCCCTAAAAGGGGCAGAGCCTTTACTCTTCAGGTTTGCTTACAGCCCTTCATCCACCTGGTCAGTGGCTTCACTTTAGGAGGAAGGCAGAGGGGGACCTAGGGTTTGAACCCAGGGAGCAAAGGCTGCCGGCTGAGAATTGCCTGGGCCCAGCTCAGATGAAAGAATTTTGTCTTTCTGTCTTGATGGTGCCTCTGTTTGGGTGAAGGGCACCCCCATTTGGACTTCTCTTGTTCTGTGCAATCCCAGAATCCCCTGCCATGATGGGAGGGTCCAGGGGCCTGGGCTAGGATTTCTACAAGGGGAGTCATGCCCTCCCCCCGATTGGCAGTGAAGCCAATTCACTTCCCAACACTGGGCTGCCCCCTCTCCAATATGTCCTGCACACAGACATCAAAATCATTCACCAGGCCCAGAGCTGACCAGTCCCTCCTAGGCGGCTCCCTGTTGCCTTCAGGGCAATGGTGTTAGTTTGTGCAGGGTCTTCCAGGATCCTCCTCCCACCCCACACCCCTCTGCAGCAAGGACTGCTGGGGTACATCCCCATGCCCAGCTCATAAAGGTGTCTGGAGTGGAATTAAAGCCTGCCTCCATCCTCCAAGCTCAAAGACGTGTCCAGCTCCAGGCTCCAAGTCAGTCATGATAACAGCCCATCAAGGGATACAAGGTGTCCATCATCCCCATCTCTTAGATGAGGAAACCAGAGGCTCAGAGAGGGTAGACATGCCCTGGCCACACACAGCTAAGACGCGTCAGAAGCGGGCTGCACCCCCAAACCCCGCCCTCCGAAGTTGCCTCTCACCTGGATGGGGCTGACCCTCGAAAGCCAGGAAGTGCCTTTGTCAGGGGCCCCCTAAGGGATTACCGTGTCTAGACAACCTTCTCCCCCCGCCCCCCGCCCGGGCCGCTGTTAGTGATTTCTTTGCCCTCCCAGTTCCAAGGTCCCTGTTTGGTCTCCAACACTCCTCAGCTTACCAGGCCCCTCCTCAGCCCTTGCTTGGCTTTGTGGCTGGCTCTCCTGGGTCCTGGTGGGCACATCAAAGAGGGTGGCAGTGTTCTGTTGGCCTCCCCTAAACCGATCTCATATTCTTTATTATGTTCTCCTATGTCATGGCGCCTGCGGACGGACATCCTTCCCTTCTCTTTGGCCTTCTCTTTGGCACAGGACATCATTCTGGAGCTCCTGAAGGAAGCCATGGCTGCCCACCTGGGAGCAGACACGAAGGGGTTCCTCATCGAGGGCTATCCCCAGGAAGTGCGGCAGGGTGAAGAGTTTGATCACAGGGTGAGGTCCTGTTATGTACATGTTTAATTACACTAAATCCTGCTGGGCAGAAGGACCCAGAAAGACTCTGGGAAGGTGACTTCTGCCTAAGCCTCCTTCTTATGGAACCCAAGCCCAGAGCCTTGGGCCAATCACCAGCTTGGACTCCCAAGCACTAGGCCTTGTTCTGGGGGCCGAGTCTCTGGCTCATCTGCCCCAACCCTAAGTTCTAGGAAATCTCTGACTACGATGTAGGGACAGACGAAGGCAGGAGCCCAGCTCCCCCAGCAGAGGGGACTGAGGACAAAAGCCATCGATGTCATTGACAAGTGTTCACAGGATTCATCTGAGGCTCTGGGGCAGTCTGTGATGCTTTCAGTGAACTCAAAAAGTAAGGGTATTAGTCATGTTTTCAGACCAGGCCACAGTAAACACACAAGCAGGCAGGGAAATTATGCTATGCTTGAAGGCCCCATTAATAATGAATCAATGTCAGTGCTTAATCCTAAGCAGCACAGAATCTAAATACTTAAAGGGAGAGTTCATCAAATTTCAGGAAGAAATAATGAAATGGTAACAGCGGAGAACCTTTTGTAGCCCGGTCTGACCTAGACAAACCTAAACAAAACCAAAGAAACAAAAAAACCCAAGATTAGGGATAACATGTCTGGTAAATACTGAATGGAAACAGACAGTGCATGTTTTCTCAACTGTGCGCACATAACACCTGTATGAAAAATGATTAGGTATTGGGGCACAAAAAACTCACAAACCAAAGCAGAAAAGTAGAATACTAACCACATCCTCTGCTGATTACTGTGACAAAAACTGTATTCTTTAAAGTCACTTTGAAGAAATCATTTGATATAATTGGAGACCAACTTGATCCTGAAGACTTGGTGAGTCAAAGGCAAGTCATAGACACAACAGAAAATCTCATAAAAGTACATTACAGTGAAACACACCAAAACTTATGGGATAGAACTAAAACACCAAGGAAAAGTGTGTATTTCTAAGTACTGTCATCAGCAAACATTGATGTCTAGTGGAGGGCAGCATTTATTTCATGCCCATAAGAGATGAACCAGACGAAAAATACAGAGACCCACAGGAGCCCATAAACTCCCCTTGGAAGGGATTCCCAGAAGCCTGTACCACATAGTCCAGTGAATCTCACCCTCTACATGACTCCTTTCAAAATCATTTTGCTGAAGTTCTGACTCCTTCCCCTTCCTCCAAGAAGACCACTAAACCTTGTAGCCTGCACCAGAGATCCCCTTTCCTCTCCAATGGGTCCCTCTTCCCCACAGTGTTCTACACAGCCCCCTCCTAAGGGGTTGACCCATAAGGAGACTCTGTGACTTGGATTCGCACCAAGACAAACAAGCTTTGGGGCTACTGGGCTTGCAGCCCCCTTCCCATGAGACCCACAGTGGGAGGAGGGGTTTTCTGCACTGTTGTCTTGTGGCTACATTTCCTTACTGATCTCCCTTCAGGTGTGAGGGTCACACAGGCCTCCTCTTGCCGGGAGGTGGGTTCATCAGGCACTCCCCTCTGCTTCTGGAGCAGTTGGGGAACTGAGCTCCTCTGCACTCTCTGCTCAGGGAAGTCTCTGCAGCTGCTCTCTGATGGTTTTCTTTCCCAAGTCTCACATTTGCCTTTGCCTTTTCCCCTTTCAATCAGAAAAAAAAAATCATCCAAATCTGAAAGGGTCAAGGCTCTCCCTGAGATCTGTTATCCACAAGCCCTCTCTCTCTCCCCTAAGATATGATCCAAGCTGCTCATTCCCCTGACCTTGTAGCCTGGAAAAGGAGGCATGGGCCAGGCTGCTTTTTTTTAAAAAGGGGTGAGAAAGTAGCTGCTTTTCAGAAGAAACTCAAATTGTAGAGAGAGCATTTTGAAAAGAAGTTTGGAAATATTCCCATCATTATGTGACTTCACTGATGAAAACCACCTAACTGTATTCCCTATAAAAACTCTCATACCTGCATATGGAAAAACTTGAAAACCATTTTCTAACTTGTTTAAAATCTTCCAAATGGAGAGTTTCAGTAGGCTTTGGACCCATGGGTTAAAAATGTAAAAGTACAACACCCACAATTAGTTTGTAAGAAACTGACAATAGGAGAAAATACAAACATAAGAGACAAATTTAATGCAAATCCTTGCCAAATTTGTAGGAGGGGCTGATAAAACAGTATTGTGATATAGTCAACATTAGTAAACGATGAAATTCTTCCATTTGACTCTATTTTTGTGATTTTTCAGCTCTGACAGCTGTTTTAAAAGTTTTCAACTTTTTATTTGAATTTATTATTTAAACTTTATTTTTCTAAATTTTATTTCATTTTAAAATAATTTTATTTAAATGTATGATTTAAAATAAAGTTCAAAAAGGTTTTAAAAGAAATTGAATGTAAAACCAGACATTCAAATCACTATATACCAAAATATTAAAAAACCATGATTTTCAAAAATTATGAAACCAATTCCAGGGCTCTCACTAAAAACAAACAAAAACGACTATTTTTTATGAGAATGATGAGACAATGAACAGTGGTCCCCACAGGGCATCCCTTCCCCCCATCACAGAATTGCAGGATTTCAGAGCAGAAAGGGACCTCTGTGGCCATCACAGGTCAGAGGAGGATAATTCCCTGATGGAGAACCGAGAGCTACCCTGCTCTGTGTCCCCAGATTGGAGAGCCCCACCTGGTGATCTGCATGGAGTGCTCGGCTGACACCATGACCAGCCGGCTAGTGCAGAGGAACCCGGATGACCGCCCTGAGGCCATCACCAAAGGCATCCAGGTCTACTACCAGGCCTCAGTGGCTGTGACTGCTCACTACGAGAAAAAAGCACAGTTATACAGGGTGAGTCTAACTCTTCTCTCTGGGATGGGCTGATGGCACTTTCCTCCAATATGGAGGGAAGGGGATGGCGAATGGATGCAAGAAAAGTTTAGTACTGTTTGTAGCAGTTTGGTGGTACCAGAGTCTGGGCTGGACTTGGTCTAGAGATCCGAGTTCCAGTCTTCCCTTGGATACTTACTAGCTGGGCAGCCCTGGCCATGTCACCCACCCTCCATTTCCTCATCTGGGGGTGTTCTGTGTTTGTAAAGGGCTTTGCCAACCGATACTTTCCATGTACTTGCTGGCATCTGGTATTCGTGAGCCCAGCTCCTCCCAGCTCCAGGGGGCTTGCATTCCCTCTGGTCCAGTGCAGATGCAGGTTTGCTCCTTTTCTCTCCTCCTTCCTTTTTGGCCAAGTGAGAACCAGGGTCACAAGGCTCCCTAGGGTCTTACTTTCCAGAGATGTTCAGCTGAAAACTGCTTCTCCAAATCTGTCACCAACCAGAGGGTGCCTCGTCTGTCTGATGAGTGCGTGGAATGGTGTCTCCTGAGGTCCTCTCTGGGATTCCATGAAATTCTACACAAGAGAACCATCAGGCCAGTCTGCCTTTGGGGACTGACAGATGACCAGGGAAGCAAAGGCAACTTCCCTCTAGAAATCAGGGCTCGTTGGGGATGGGGAGGCAGTGATCTTGAAGGGGCAGTGGAGAGAGCTTTGGGCCCAGAATCAGGAAGACCTTGGCTTTGACACTTAATGCCTGGGTGACCCTGGACAAGGGACATCACCATACTAGGTCTTAGTTCCCTCATCTGTAACCCCTGGTCTCTCAGCTCCTTCTAGGTCTAGGTCACGGTCTCTGATCTTTGTACATGTGCATACGTATACATAGACATATACATGTATACACAAACACACATGCCTCCACATTCCTTCCTTTCGTCAGCTCCGGGTAGTGGGAAGAACAGGAGAGCTGGAGCCCTGGGTCCAAATCCTGCTCTGAAGCTTCTTTAGCTGTCTGACCCACCACTGTCTCTCCCTCGCTGACCCTCAGACTCCTCACCTATAAGGTGTAGTGACCCACCTCGCCCTAGCCCTCTAGTCACTTGGTCAAATGAATAAAAGTCCACTGCAGCTGGCTTTTGCTCCCAGGGGTCCCAGCCTAGAAACAGGCTGGAGGGGAATGTCCCATGGGGGCTCTTCTTGCCAGAGACATAATTATAAGAGCTCTTCAGCTCTAGGATCTGCAGTTGGGGGAGGCGGGGTGTTCACAAAGCAGGGGGATGAGGGCTGGATCTGGGGTCAGAGAACCTGGGTTCAAATTTCTATTCTGCTATTTCCAAGTTGCGTCACCAATCTCCCTGTCAAGGAGGGGGCTGGACTTGATGGAACCCAAAGTTCCAGCCAGCCCCCATGAGGTTCATGGCCTGCCTGGGAAAACTTGGAAGAAATACAACTGGCTCCATGTGTGTGATGTGAAACAGTTGGGGGGGGGTAAAGTGGAGACCTAAAGCTCCCCCTGCCCCAGCAGAGCCAGTGAGAGCTGCCCGGCTGCACCCCGGAGAAGTGGACATTCACACCGTCCACACTGGGCCTGGTCTGCAAGCTGGCGGGCAATCTGTGGGCTCTGTTTTGAATGTCACGGCTTCTTTTGTTGGGTCTAGTTTTGCATTGTGACCCTCCACAAGGGCAAGAAGGAATGCTGGCATTTGACTTAGGAGAATGGATGGCTTCCAAGGCCCTTCCAGCATGAAGAAGTACCCTTAATAATAACAACTCACATTCACATAGCGCCAGTGTCGCCCGGCCCTGCGCTAAGCACGTGACAACTGTCATCTCATTTGGCCCTCACAGAAACCCTACAGTGTGTACTATTATGATCCCTATATTACAGCTGAGGAAACTGAGGTAGACAGAAGTTAAGTGACTTGCCCAGTCACACATGTGTGTGACGCTGGATTTGAACTCTGGTCTTCCTGACTCCAGTCCAGCACTTTATCCAATTTGCCACCCAGTTGCCTTGTACTTGGGTCCAAAATAGTGACCTTGCAAGAAGCAAAAAATATGGCTGCTACAAAAACCTAATGAGACAAAGCTTGTAGGCATTGGGGGAGGCAGTCATGCTGTTCTCTGCCCCGGCCAGACCCGTGTGGGTGCCACTTTGTGAGAGGGTGCTGAAGCTGGGGGGTACCCAAAGAAGGGCAGGCAAGATGGTGGAAGTCATCCAGTGTGGAAGGAACTGAGATGATAGCCTGTGAAAGGAAAGATTCAGAAGGGAAATGATGGCCATTTTCTAGAGATTAAGTCTTTTCTTTTTTCAATAAATCCTTGGTGATTTAAAAAATAAATTAACAAAAAATGTTCAAAGAAACTCTCCTGGGATACCTTGGGAGGCAGTGGCCCTCCTCTCATTGGAGGTCTTCATGAAGAGACTCTTGGGGGACTTTGTTTTCTGAAATGTTGCGCTTCTCTGTAATACCATGTTCTGAAAATCTGCCCTGTCTACCAAGATGAAAAACAATTACCGCTGAGATCTTAAAAAATCCAACATTTCACTGAGTCTAAGAGACCCCACTGTCCCTCTGCAGAGTCTGAACCGCTGCTACTTCTGCTTCATAAAATCAAAAATATGAGGGATGCCAACTGCCTTATTCTGTATAGAAGGAAGCTGGGAACCATCTGTCCATAATGACAGTCAGCAAAACAGCAGTCAGGACTCTGACTGCAAGCCCAAAGATCAGTCTTCTTTGGATAAAGTATTACTTTGTTAATACTTCTTTGTTTTGACACAAGACATCTCAACAGTGTCCCAAAGGGCAATCCTCCAAAGAGCTTTCAGTTACATTGCAGACGTGTTAGATCAGACCAATAACCAACACTGGCATGTAGAAAAATACCTCTGAGGTGAAACTATCAGCCGGGCACCAGAGGAGACGACAAGAAGCTTAGAAAGAAAAGCCTCTGGGCTGAGAAGGGAGGTCTGCAGCCAAGTCAAAGGGCCACAGTCAAGTCCAGCGGTGGCAGAAGACGGCAAAAACATGGGCGTGATGACATGTATTACGGAGAGTATTGATACTTCCCTCGGAAATCATACCAGGATATGAAATAGAAAGGAATTGCCGAACAGACATGGGACTCGGATGTTTTCTTGGCTTGGCAAAAGGGTACCGAGGAAAGAACCTGGAGTTCCGTTTATCCTTTGGCCACGTGCACTCTCCAAACACGAGTCCCCTTTGCTCTAGAGATCTTGTGAATGCAAGGGGGGAGTACACTCCTAGTTTGGGGCGGGGGGAAGTAATCTGTAACAACAGTTCTTGCTGTATCTGCTCGGCAAATGCCCTTTCTAAATGTTAGCCGGCTGATAACCAAGGGGGCACACCAACGGGGGCTCATGAGGTACCGTCCCAGAAATGCTACGTCTAAAACCCTGAAAGCACAGTCATCACCCCCCACCAATGCCAAGTGGAGGGTGAGGAAGGAGATGCCCCCTCCCTGCGCATCAGACGCTGGTAGTTCCTCTGCCTTCCTGCCCAACAAGAAACGAATAAGCAACAAGCGACTTTTCTTGGTGACTCACAGTTCTGCCCCCTCTGCTGACTGCTGGCAGAAGCGCGCTTACTATATGAAACAGCCACGAAGAGGCAATCAAAACACGTGGTCCTGCTCTGACTTCAGAGCAGCAGCTTCATCTCTGAACAAACACTAGTAACAAGAGAGAATTTAGATAGAAGAACCCTCAAGTCAACACGCCTTCAGCTGAGCACCGGCTGTGTGCCAGGCACTCTGCACGCAGCACCCCAGTTTCCTTGTAACTATGAAAGTGTCGTCAAAGCAGCTGCTGCTTCTTCGGAGGATGAAGGGTTCTGCAGGGACCTGGAGTCCCTGCGCTGTGCCTGGCCCCAGGGGAAGCAGACTGGACTGAGTGTATGGTGACCGTAGGACCTGCCCAAGAAGTTGTCTGTTCTCATGTGACACGAGGGCCATTCGGAGCGGTTCATGGTTCATTTTTCCCTAAATCCCTATCATCAGTTTGGGATCACAGAGTTAGAATGATGTAAGAGCTGGTATGGATGCAGCCTTTAAGGTTTGCCAAGTGCCTTACAAATACCTCCTCTGATCCTCACAACAAATGTGGGAGGCATACCCACCTTTACAGATGAGGAAGTCTGAGGTTCAGAAGGGTTAGGGTCATGCAGTGGGGAAGTGTGGGAGGTGGACTTCCTTCCACCTGGAGTCTCAGAAATACCCAATGTCCGTGGGCCCGCATCTTGGAAGGAGACCATCTGAGGTCACCCAAGTCTGACAGGCTTAATAGCAGCCCCGAAAGTGTGCTTTTCTACAGCACATTAAGGTTCATCAAGTGCTTTACAAATGTCATTTGATCCTCACAAATGTGAGGTGGGGACCATTCTTCTCATTCTTATTTTTCAGATGGGAAAAGAGGGTGGGAGAGGTCAGTCACACAGCTCACAGATGCATCTCTGAGGCTGGGTTCCCACTCAGCTCTGTCCACTCTGCCACACAGACCTAAACACAGCCCCCTTCTTGGTTCCAAAGAGCATGGAAGTCACACAGTCACAGGAAGGGAGTTGAAGGATCCCTATTTCACAGAGGAAGACGTGAAGGCCCCACAGGCTAACTAACATGACTTGCTCAAGTTACACAGGGAGCAAGTAGGAGGCTACAAGTCAGACCAGCAACATGCTTTTGTGAAGGGCCCTTGGGCTGGAGCTGGGTTAGGGACGCAGGAACAGACAGAGAAACCTCTGATTGTCCTTCTTCCATCACTGTCTGTCCATCCTCTCTAAGGGTTTTATACAAGTTCTAAAAACAGGTAAAAAAACAAGTAGACGTTAACTGAAAATAACTTGATTCATAAAAGTCACAGCCCAATTTGTTTTTCCTCAAACCCCAGATAAATGCGGAAGGGAGTCCTGAAGAGGTATTTCTTCACATCTGTGCAGCAGTTGACTCCATCTTCTGAAGGACCAGTGGGACAAAGCAAAACAATTCCAGGCTCCGTGTCCCGCCCAGATCATGGTGTATGTACAAAGCTCCGCCTCTCATGTCCCACAAGCATCCTGGCCACAGTGCTGTCCAAAGCCTGAAGGGTAGCCAGGGTCAGCGTCTGGTGTTTCGGCATTGTCCAGCCTCCTCCTCTTCCATCCTCACACTGACCACACCCACACCTGTGCATCTGTCCTTTCTCCACGAGTTTCCCTGGCACAGGGATCAGCACAGGCTGCCTGCAGGAGCTCCCAGGAAGGTCGGCCAATCAGCCAGGCAGCACAGGCAGGGGGATTCCCCTGGCATCCCATGGGGGCTGTGTTTTGAGAGGCTCCCCCTTCACTGTGGTCCCAAGGGTTGATGCAGACCTTGGTCTTCTTATGATGAGAGGAGGACCCTGCTCAGTAATCTTTTTCCTATCATGTGGTGCCTTCACATTCCCTTTCCCCTCTCCCTCTTCCCCAAAGCCAGAGCAGTCCAGAGATGGACAAGACCTTGACACTCAGTCAACAGTAGAAAAATCTTGCCTCTGACACACACTGGTCACATGACCCTCAGTGCAGAGGGGGCCAGCCTGCATTAACACAAAGAGCTGGTGAAGTCACAGGTCCAGGCTCCTGCTGGAAGCTGGCCGCTGGTCTCAATAACCATCAGTGCTCGTGAATGGGACATACGAGGATTCCCTTCTTGCAAAATGGCACAAAGAAGGCCATTGCTGCCTGACTTGGAAAGCCTGGCACAGAGAGTGTGGTAACTAATGAGGAAGGTCTGACTCTGGAGAGCCCTCAGAGCAGCCAAGTGACGATCTCGGATGTCCACACCTCGCCATCTGATCACAACCCTCACCTTCACCACCTGTTCTGGCTCACTCTGTCGCTTGCCCATTTGCAGGAAGTGACTGAGAGGAGGGGACGGGGTGGAAGTTCAGCTGGTGGCGGTGACTCCACCTCTCTCCTCCGTGCTCCTGCTGGTCTGGTCCCATGCCTATAGCGGCCGCTTCTCCCCTCCATCACTGCCTGAGTCCAGAGCCCCCCGCTTGCATGACCTCTCTTCTTGCTTCATCCAAGGCCATTTCTGGGGCACATCTACATTTTCAAAGTTGCTTTTCTTGTAATGATCATATGACAAACCAATAAAGTTAAATGGAAGACAGAGAGTTGTGACTTCTTATACATTGGCTACACCAGAAAGAACCCTGCCAGGGCTGGGGCCTCCGGGGAAGTTCACACAGCTTGTCAATGGGGGTGGGCAGGGTGGGGGGTAGGTGCCACCTTGAACCCCACACAGCCAACCCAGGGAAGAAAGTCTCAAAGGTCTGGAAGGCATGGCATGGATGGCTCTAGGCTACTTGCTACCTCCCTGGGTCTCAGCTTCCTCCTCTGCACAACAACGGGGTCCCCTAGGACCACCCCTTGTCTAGCCCTCAGGTGCTTCATCTGCAAGAGAAGAGTGCTGGACTAGGCACTCTTGGCAGTTCCTTTCGCTCTAGAATGGCGGAGGTGATGGGGGAGGGGACAGTCTTCCAGCTCTAAATCTATGACCTAAGGACATCTGTGGTCCAGGGCAGGACCCCCTGAACAACAGGATCCTCCAGGTGGACATTGAGTCCCATCTTGGAACACTTCCAGTGAAAAGGAGCTCATTCCCTGTCAAGGCAATCCATCCCACCCTTAGCATGGATGAAGTGGCTGCCATCTTCCTTCCCACCCAGTCACTTGATACTCTGTCCACTCTGCCCCAGGAACTCTGGTTTGGATGGCTTAGGGCACTGACCTTGACTTCTAATAACACTCCATCACCTCACAACCACATGCTAATAGTGCAGCAAGCCAGAATCAGTAGGAGGAAACCCTACATTGCATGGGACAGATGTCTGATGCCCCTGAAACTCTCACACAATTGCAGCATATTCATACACAGAAGTCTCCCATGGGAGCCTTGATTTGACCGGCTTAGTAGGAAAATCCTTGCAATGGTAAACATGCTTGAGTGGGAAAGGCCCAAGTTCTGAGTTCAAATCCCAGTTAAACCAATCGCAAGCTGTGGGACACATTCCAGTAACTCTTGACTTCTCTGGGCTTGTTTTCTCACTCTTAAAATGAAGAACTTGGACTATGTTCCCTTCTGGTTATTTTTTTTTTAATTAAAATTTTCTTAATTAACAAAAATCTATTTTCTTCCCACCTCCCTCCACCACGGTGAAAAAGCCAGACAAAACAAAACCCACAGAGCCAAGCAAAACAAATTCCTTCTAGGGCTACATCCAAAAAGGGTGCTATTTTGTACCTCCCGTCCTCTGTCAGGAAATGGGGAGCATGTGTCATCATGGGTTGTCCAGTTTGTCATGACACCCACCCGTCAGATGGGCCAAAGTGTTGGAAAGGCTGCAGGAAAACAGGCACATTAGCAAATGCATCATTGGTGAGGCTGTAAAATGGTCCAGCCATTCTGGAAAGCAATTTGGGACACACCTACCAAGTTACCAAAGCCCCCCAGCTCCCAAACTATGCAAACCCAGGTGTATATCCCCAAAGAGGCAAGAGGACAAAGGACCTCTCTATACCAAAGTACTGATAGCTCTTTTCATGGTGGCAAAGAGCTGGAAACTAAGGGGTGCCCATCCACTAGGGATGGACAAATCACAGTACATACATGCAATAGGTGACCACAATGAAAACAAGTCTGGGAAGATCTGTACCAACTGATGCAGGGCGAAGGGAGCAGAACCAGGAGACAAGCTATGCCATGACCCTATTGTAAAGAGAATGAACTGTTACTGCCCATTCTAAATCCGCTTCTACAACAAGACCTTCTCATCCCCGTTCACAGCCTCGCTTTGTGAATTTACATCACACTTCACTGTGCCTCTTGGCTGACCTGCCCACCTCCCTCCCAGAATTCATCTTCCAAGAGTGGGAAGAGATCCTACAATTAGAATGACGCCTGACCGCTCCAACCCAGAACGTGTGTGAATCTTCTCTACTTTATTGCCGAAGTCATCTCGGCCTTTTCAGGAATACTCCTGGTGACGTTACTTCCCTGGACCTGGCTAGTTTTTTTTCTTTTAAAGCAACCTAAGATTGTATTTGCTTTTTTAGCTTCTGACTCCATGTTCTAGGACAAAAACAAGATGGACATGAAGGTCTAGAGATACCCAATCAAAATGCTCACTGGGTTTGCTGATGAGCTGATTCTCACTTCAAATTAAATACTGCCGGGGCGGCTGGGTGGCGCAGGGAGTAAAGTGCTGGCCCCAGAGTTGGGAGGACTCGAGTTTGCTTCTGGCCTCAGATACTTAACACACACACACACACACACACACACACACACACACACACACACAAAAACTATCCGTGTAACCTTGGGCAAGTTACTTAACCCCAATTGCCCTCCAAAAAGGCAAAAAAAAAAAAATTTAAATACTGGCTCTACATCCTGGGATGCCCAGTAGCTGATTTTTATAGTGAGGGGTCAGCAGAAGGAATCTTCCCCTCCTAGATGCGCCCCCACCCCTCCCCACCTTGTTGGGGTATGACTGGCAGGAGGAGTAGGCCCAAGGCGGAGAAGGGCCCCTCCAGATTCTGGTTCCCTTTTCTCCAGTCCCACCTACAATTATTTCCTATTCTTTATTCTGAATTACTTCCTATTCTTTATCTACTTTTGCCCTCAAAATCCTACTATGCATATTCATGAGTGAAGGCTCTCAGTATGGTTTTAGTCCAAGGGTGCTTCCTAAGGCACAGAGGCTTAACCATTTATCAGACTGGCCTGAATCCCAGGGCTTTTTTCCTGACTCCAAGCCACGTATGTCTAGCACCCTGAAAGGCCAAGGGGCTCACCCAGGGTCACACCACCAGTGCGGGCTGTGGACAGGACGCATATAGGATACACAAAGTGATGTCCATTACACACATGATGGACAGAAAAATGGCTCCATCATACCCTGGAGTCTGAGCCTTCCAGAGGCCCAGTGAGTAATAAAACATCTCAACTGTGCACCTTTACAGTGATTACACACAGCACCTTCCATGACTCCATGCTGGAGCCAGAGCACTTTTGGAAAAGAGCCTGTGTTCTGCTAACTACGTCAGAGAGGGTATGACCGAGCACCAAACAGAAGCAAGGAAAATTCTCTCTCCAAGCTTCAAATTCTTAGCACAAAGGAATTTTTCCAAAGAAGGTGTCTGGACAAGTCAGGCGCCCTGCCTTCTCCTGCCGCCGTTGGATGTCGTTAAAAGCCAGCACATGTTGTAGGGCAAGAGACGCCTCAGGGGAAGCCCTCACAAATCACTGGAACAAGAACTGAACTGCTTCTTTTGATGGTGCTCTATGGTCTACAAAGCATCCCTTCACAGTCCCACTGCCCCCGAGACCCACAGTTTCCTATCTCTGTGCATACATGTACACGTGTGTAACACACACACTCTCAATCCCTCTACTTTCTAGCTCAGTTCCCCCATTTGATCAAAGCTCTGAGTAATGAAGTGGACAGCCCACGCTCACCCAGGACGTGGCCCCCATTTTAAAGATGGGGAAGCTCAGGTTCAGAAAAATGAGCAGAATTCCCTGCCAGAAAGTGAACCTTAAAGCAGACTCGGCCCAACATTCTTTCCTCCACACCCCCATCTAGATGGCACCTGCCATTAATTCCACAAACACTGGCACCATTCCAAGCAATTGTGACGAATAAAAGAAATGAATCCTCCTATTGGAAGCTACTTCTGTGGCCTCCCAAGCAGAGCATCCAGTGTTTTCCAAAGGGGCATTTCTCATTCCTCATAAAACCTTTGTGCTTTGGCGCCACATGGCCATGAATCATTCCCCATTTCCTGACTTCCACAAGCCCATCCCCACTCCAAAGAGACACAGACACAGTACGCGGAGCCTATCATGCACCTATGTGAAATCTAAACTCGCCCTCCCACCCCCTAAATACTACTAGGGTGGGAAGATGACGGCCATTCGTTGCCTGTGTATCCCCACTTACTATCATGTCACAAGTATAAAGGTTTTAGGGTACATGTCAGAATGAATGCTGGAAACACATGGGATGATGCGTTAAATTCTGGGTTTGTTTCCTGTTAACAATATTGATTACCTTACACACACAGGCACAATTTTAATTCAACATAATGAAAAACTCATTGATGGTGTTTGATGGTGTTTACATCTGGGGTGCTATCATTTTTGTTCGTTTAAAATATTAAGTGGAATAAGGGATAATTTCCATGTCAATCTTTTAACAAATTTCCAGAACAGGAAACAGCTTTAAAATTCTGCTCACACATTCTAGTCAATCAATTTTAGAATGGAATCCATTTCCATGTGGGTTATGGCTTTCAAGCAAATAAAACTAGCCAGTTGATGTATTAAATATTCATGTGAAATTTTCTCAACGCCAAGTTACAATAAAAGGATACAACCTCATTTTAACATGACTGGAAAAACCCAACAGCCCCAATTCTGAGAAAGCGTTTCCCTTTAGCAACCCACATGGGGGATGGTTTAGAGCATCGTCAGGAGCCAGTGTAAGGCAGCCCAAGTGACCACCACGGCCCTTATGGAAGTATACGCGTTTACTGTAAAAACAGTGTAAATCTGCCGAGAAGGAAGCCACCACAGCCACTCTCTACTATAAACAGACAGTATCCACATAGTTTATTTCTCACAGTTCTCTTGACAAATGAACATTATTTAAGAACAGACGGTATACACAGATAAGAAGAAACATACAAAATGTCTTAAATGATGCACAACAAAATCCAGCAGTATAAAAGGATGCATGTGAACCCTCGCTCACTGCGCAGACGAAGTGTAATCACTTGTTTAAATAGTAATAAAAATACAATCTTTCATGGATCTGGGGCAGACTACAAAAGAGGGGAGTTATTACCATACAGATGATTCTCTATTAGGCAGTTTTCTTTGCTGAGTTGCACGGACAACTCCAAACACAGAGGCAGAGGCTGTGCATTTTTCAAGGAGTTAATGTGGAGTATTAGAGACTGGACACAGTTACTACCACTGGCACTTTCACCATAGTTTGTACACATCACATGATCAATCTTATAGAACATGACATTTAAAAAATAGATCTGAGTGACAACCGGACCACACTCACACACAGCGACCGTGAGCCGGTCACAGAGGCCACGCCGCGTGGGCCTCTGGTAGTGCTTCACTGTTGGGAGGGGAGGAGGACATTTCGAATCAGTCACCGTGGTGAAGGAAGCAGCGCCAACTGGACAGGGGCAGGGACACGTTGGTAAGAAGAGATCCTAGAAGAAAATACCATCACTGGTGAAAACTCTGTCTTCACAACAAAGCTGCAGCCTAGAAAGGGTCTTTCTATAAATACTCTGTCTTCTCAATACCATCGCTGGGACCTGGTCTGAAGCCTTTGGGATGGACTCTCCTGGATGGGGGCTCACCCCCTGGAGACAGTCACCAACAGGGCCCCGAGACAGGGAGACGCGCACAGGAGGCGCACGTGCGGTCGGCCGGCGGCCCAACAGGTAGTGAGACCCCTGGGGAGCGCGCATCACAGAGGGTCCTTTCAGGGGAAGTCGAGAGAAAGCCAGTGCCATGGCTATGTGTGGAAGAGGAGCGTGGCCCAGGGTCTCTCCCATGTCATCTGTTGGCCGGGAAGTAGTTTGGGTCCAGGTAACTGTAGCTGGTGCCCTGGGACACACAGTAGTCTCTGTCTAAGAAAGTCTCTGCCCGGTAAATGGGCTCTAGCTGGTGATCCTCCTTGTGAAAGTCAGTCTCGTGGAGGCTGGAAGAAACGCACACAAGATATGGCCATCACCCCGCGTGTCCGATAGGACCCGTGACCCGGGAGTCCTTACAGACACCCCCCCACACTCACACTTCAGCCCTGGGGGATGTGGGGCTTTTTCTCCAAGTTCCCAAGGCAGTGTGACAGAAGCAGAACATGGAGTCACAAACTCTCCCTTCAGTCCCTCTCCTATCACTGGGAAGGTAGAAATGGGACACCCACTCTGCATGTGAGGTCATGCAAAACACTTTCACATCAGTCATGTCTTTAAAAAAAAAAGGCAAGGAAAATAACAGCTGAGAAAAAGGTGTATGTCCGCCCGTACTGAGCAGGGGATAGGAGTTTTTTGCATCATATAAATGTAGTTCCTCTTTCAGGGAATGAGATGAGCATCTGCTGGGCACCTTTACAATCTCCTCTGATCCTCACAACAACCTGGGGGTGCAGAGGTGCCATTATCATCCCTGTTTTACAGGTGAGAAAACTGAGGGAGGGGCCCGGGTCCTGCCACTAGTATGTGTCTGAGGCTGGATCTCCCTGACTCCAAGCTGCACCACCCCTGGCTACTCCAACACATCGAGTTGGACTTTATGTAAAACTTCTCCTTCTGAGGTTTGGGTCAGGGTCACAAAAAGACAAGCCATTAGCACATCAAGCCCGGGTGTCACTTACCAGTCTGAACAAGAGTCACAGAAGTCCAGGGACATTTCTGGGGGACAATCTTGGCAGTGCCACCGAATGCCCTGAATGGGCTCCATGCCACAGTTATCACACTAGATGGAGGTCAGGAGACACAAGGTCAGGGGCCCATCCAGGGGTCAGGGGCCACACAAACCAGCAGGGCAGGGACATGGCCAAGGAAGAGTCCAGAGTGGAGGGCAGCCTGCATATGGCTTAACTTCCACCTTGGAATCTGGGCTTGCTACTGTGCTGTGGAAGAGGGAACAAGCTCGGAAGGTACTCCACACCCCCATCTCCCATCCCCTGCCCCCCTTCTTAGGAAACAGCACCTAGACTGTGCATCACCCCACCTCAAGTGGACTGTAAGAAGGGAGAGAGCCCCCAGGCCCTGCAGGGAGGGGCTGAAAGGGACCCTGGGCCCAGGGGGCAGAAACTCAATCGCCTCAAAGGGTCTCTGGCATGCTCACTCCTAGAATATGGAGAAGAAGAACTAGGCAAAGGAACAGGGGGTCAGCAGGAAAAACGCAGCTTTTTTGGACTTGGCTGATGAAGCCCTGGCTACTTTTGAAGTGAGGACACTGCCTGTGTCTGTAGAAGGCTGGGTCTCAACTCTGTCATAGGCGGGAGGCCTAACATGGGCAGGGAATGGTCATAGAGCAGGAGGCATGCATGGGTGGGTGGGTGGGTGGCTGTGGCTAACGGGCCCAGAGGCCCCTGCCCAGCCTGCTGCACAGACAGAATGTGTTCTCTGGGGAGGGCCATCCCTCAATAACCAAGTTCCCCGAACAAGCCATCCAGCAGGGTGGCGTCAGTCCCCAGAGATGGAGGGACCCATGGCTGCTTGAGGCACAAGCCTCTGGACGGCAGATAAAGAACGTCAACTGCGGCAGCTTTCAGTTTAGTGTGGCAGAGCGGCCAGGGGCCTACCACTCCCACCTTCTGGAGGCTGGGCTTGTCCTAAGCTGGACGCTAGCGAGCTGGTCCCCGGGATCAGAGAATGTCACCCCTGTCCTTCATGACCCTCCAGCCCCCATGTCCTACAAAAGCCATCTGTGAGGCTCTGCTTCTGAGGAGGGAGGGGGGAGGCCTGCCTGCAGCTGAAGGCACGCCTACCACGTACCTTGAAGCCCGCATGCTGCACAAAGCCACCCTCTGCCTGCATCTGCTGTAGCTTCTTCTTCTTCAGCTTCTTCAGCTCCAGCAGCTCCTTGTACTCAGGTAACTCCCGGCATGGGATAGGAATGCTTTCTTCATCCTGAGGAGAGCAACCCAGACAACAATGAGCAGGTACCAGTCATGTTGTAACAAGGAACTGCGTGGAGGGCCATGCCAAGGAGTGACCCCAATGCCAAAGCATGCTTGGGCCCCTCCCGGGGCTGCCTGCTGCTCCAGGGGCTCTTCTTGGGGAACAAAGCGAACCCCAGCTGTGCTGGTCCCTTTTGTGGGGCTGCTGACTGCCTAAGGGGAAATACCTCCTTTTCCTCTCCCCACAATGGGAGGTACAGTCTCATATACACTAGAAAATGGGCCAGAGTCTAAGAAGGCCTGGACCAAGGGCCGAAAGTCTTTTTCCTTCAGGATCCCAATCATTCAAAACCTATAAAGACAGGTTTAAGAAATACAAGCTAGAGAACCAAGTGTACTAATGTGGTACTGGTGAACCTAAAATTATTTTACATTCATCATGCCACCCTTTTTTTTGTTTTTTGGTTTTTTTTAAAGCAATCAGGGTTAAGTAACTTGCTCAAGGTTACACGGCCAGTTATTATTTCTGGGTGTGGTGCTGAGTATCTGAGCCCGGATTTGATCCAGGTCATCCTGACACTGGAGCCGGTGCTCTTACTCGCTGAGCCACCTGGCCGCCCCTAAGCAATTGGGGTTAAGTAACTTGCTCAAGGTTACACGGCCAGGTGTTTCTGGGTGGGTGCTAAGTGTCTGAGCCTGGGATTCGATCTCCAGGTCTTCTCAACACTGGAGCCGGTGCTCTTACTCGCTGTGCTACCTGGCTGCCCCTCATGCCACCCTTTTTGGACATGAAACAGAAAAAGGGAGAAAAAGAACAAATTAAAAATCCTCAATTAAATACCAAATTAGAAATACTGAAAACCAAAGGAGAGATTAATAAAATTGAAATTAAGAAAACTATTGAACTAATAAATAAAACTAAGAGCTGGTTTTATGCAGGGGGAAAAGAGAGAGAAAAACCTTTGGTTAATTTGATTTTTAAAAAGAAGAAAACCAAATTACAAGTATCAAAATCAAAAAGGGTAAATTCACACACCAATGAGGAAGAAATTAAAACAACAATTAGAAACTATTTTGACCAACTGTATGCTAATAAGTTTGGCAATCTTAGAGAAATAGATGATATTTACAAAAACATAAACTGCAGAGATTAACAGAAAAGGAAGTAAAATACTTAAATAATCCCATCTCAGAAAAAGAAATTGAACAAGTCATCAATGAACTCTCTAGGAAAAAATCTCCAGGGCCCGATGGATTTACAAGCAAATTCCATCAAATATGCAAAGAACAATTAATTTTAATACTATACAGACTATTTGAGAAAATAGGTGGAATGCTACCAAATTATTTTTGTGACGCAAATATGGGACTGATACCTAAACTAAGAAGAGTCAAAACAGAGAAAGAAAATTATAGAACAATTTCCCTAATGAATATAGATGCAAAAATTTTAAGTAAACTATTAGCAAAAAGATTACAGCAACGTATCGTGAGAGTAATACACTTCGATCAGGTAGGATTTACACCAGGAATGCAAGGCTGGTTCAATATTAGGAAAACTATCAGCATAACCAATCATATCCACAACAGAACTAACAGAAATCATATGATTATCTCAACAGAAGCAGAAAAAGTTTTTCACAAAATCAACACAATTCCTATAAAAGCACTAGAGAGCATAGTAATAAATGGAGTCTTCTCTGAAATAATGAGCAGCATCTATTTAAAACCATCACCAAGTATTACATGTAATGGAGATAAGCTAGAAGCATTTCCAATAAGACAGGCGTGAAACAAGGATGCCCATATCACCACTGTTATCCAGTATGCTACTAGAAATGTTAGCTGTAGCAATAAAAGAAGACGAAGAAATTGAAACAATTAGAATAGGCAAAGAAGAAACTAAGTTATCACTCTTTGCTGATGATATACTTAGAGAATCCGTGAGAGTCAGGTAAAAAACTACTTGAAATGATAAACAACTTCAGCAAAGTTGGACATAAAATAAACCCACATAAATCCTCAGCATTTTTATATATTACTAACAAAGCCCAAGAGCAAGAGAGAGAAAGGGAAATTCCATTTTATATTACTGTGTACATTATAAAATATTTGGGACTCCACCCGCCAAAACAAACCCAGAAACTACATGAACACAATTACAACACATTTTTCACACAAATTAAGTCAGACCTAAATGACTGGAAAAATATCAGTTGCTTGTGGGTTGATTGATCTAATATAAAAAAATGGCAATTCTACCTAAATTAATTTACTTATTCACCAATCAAACTACTGAGAAATTATTTCACAGAACTTGAAAAAATAATAAAATTCATCTTAAAGAACAAAAGGTCCAGAATATCCAAGGAATTAATGAGAAGAAATGACAGGGAAGGTGGCCTTGCCTTACCAGATCTTAAAACTGTATTATCAAGCAGCAATCATCAAAACTACTTGGTACTGGCTAAGAAATAGAGGGGTGGATCAGTGGAATACGTTATGTACACAAGACACAGTAGTCAACAACTATAATAATCTACTGTTTGATAAAGCCAAAGACTTCTTTGGGATAAGAACTTTAGGATTAATAAGCTTCTGGGATAAGAACTCACTATTTGACAAAAACTGCTGGGAAAACTGGAAAATGGTATGGCAGAAACTGGGCATAGACCAAACGTCTGACACCATATACCAAAATAAAGTCCAAATAGATACACTATTTAGATGTAAAGGCTGATATTATAAACAAATTAAATAGTTTATCTTGCAGACTTATGAATAGAGGAATTTGTGACCAAACAAGACATAGTGAACATTATAAAATGCAAAACGGATAATTTTGATTATATTAAACTGAAAAGTTTTTGCACAAAGCCAAGGCAACCAAGATTAGGAGGGAAGCAGAAAATTGGGCAAGAATTTTTATAACCATTGTCTCTGATAAAGGCCTCATTTCTAAAATATAGAGAGAACAGAGTCAAATTTACAAGAATACAAGTCACTGCCCAATTGATAAATGGTCAAAGGATATGAACAGGCAGTTTGCAGAGGAAGAAATTAAAGCTATCCACAGTCATATGAAAAAGTACTCTAAATCCCTATTAATTAGAGAGATGAAAATCAAAACAACTCTGAGGTACCACATCACACCTATCAGATTGGCTAACATGACAAAACAGTAAAATGATAAATGTTGGAGATGTGAGAAAGTTGGAACACTAATACATTACTGGTGATGTTGTGAGCTGATCCAATCATTTTGGAGGGCAATTTGGAACTGTGCCCAAAGGGCTATAAAAATGTGCATACCCTTTGACCTAGCAATACCAAAGAGATATAATAAAAAATGGGGAAAGGACCCACTTGTACAAAACTATTTATAGCTCTTTTTGCAGTGGCCAAGAACTGGAAATTGAGGAAATGCCCATCAATTGTGGAAAGGCTGAGCAACTTCTGGTATATGAATGTAATGGAATTCCACTGTGCTATTAAGAAATGAGGGGCAGACAGACTTCAGAAAAGCCTAGAAAGACTTCTATTGAACTGATACAGAGTGAAATGAGCAGAACCAGGAGAACACTGTACACAGTAACAGCCATGGTGTGCAATGACTGACTTTGACAGACTTAGCCCTTCTCAGCAATGCAAAGACCTAAGACATTTCCAAAGGTCTCATGATGGTAAATGCCATCGACACCCCGAGTCAGAGACTGTTGTCTTTCTTTTTGTTGTTGCTGTTTTGTTTTTTTCTTTCTCGTGGTTCCTCCTACTCATTCTGGCTCTAGTCAACATGACTAATGTGAAAGTACGTTTAACAGGAATGTATGTGTAGAGACTATATCAAAATGCAAGCCTTCTTGGGGAGGGAGGAGAGAAGGGAGGGGGAGAAAATCTAACACTTATGGAAGTGAATGTGGAAAACTAAAAAAAATGAGCCCTAAGAATTCCTTGGCGGGGGTGGCCAGGTAGCACAGAGAGTAAGAGCACCGGCTCCAGTGTTTGGATGACCTGGGCTCAGACACTTAGCACCCACCCAGAAACACCTGGCCGTGTAACCTTGAGCAAGTTACTTAACCCCAATTGCTTAGGGGCGGCCAGGTGGCTCAGCGAGTAAGAGCACCGGCTCCAGTGTCAGGATGACCTGGATTCAAATCTGGGCTATGATACTCAGCACCACACCCAGAAATAACTGGCCGTGTAACCTTGAGCAAGTTACCCCGACTGCTTTAAAAAAAAAAAAAAAGAATTCCTTGATGTAGGGGTGTGTCAAAGGGTGCCAGAAAGGAAGCTTCGTTTCCCGGCACCTGATGAAAAGGGTTACTGTGAGTGGGACCCAGATTATGCAAATGAGGACAAAGAGAGAATGGGTCAGGATGAGAATCGTCTGAGGTGCCTGCCCAACACCAAGGACTTGACCCAAACAGTGAAACCTCTACATTTCTAGCAGAGAATAAAGAATACTGAATGGAGAGGACTCTGGGCAGATGGCAGAATAGGTCGGAAAATGCCAAGCTCTCAAGATCTTCCCCCACAAAAGAATTAACATAGCACCTTGAGGAGAACAAAGTGTCAGTGGAGATGAATAAGCATAACCCAGGTCCTCCTGGGACAATTTGAGAAGATCAGAAAAAAGATCCCAAGGAGGAGGTTCTGGCCCTGTGAAGAGTAGGCACCTCCAGGTTGGGTTCCGTTTAGGCAACCCTGTTAATTGGTTTGAGATGCTGCCTCTGTCCCAGCCACGAGAACTTTTACCCCGGGGGATAGTGAGGGGAGTGGGGTGTCTGCACCCGGGAAGATCAAGGGAACCTCTGCCGGCCAGGAAGGCCACAACCAGCTGTGCTGTGAAGAATGGAGGGGCGAGAAGGAACCAGCACATGCCCAGTGAGTGCAGAAGCAGTGTGGGCACTTACAGGAGGCTGGAGGTTTCAGGCTAGATGGAAGAACTGAAGATCTGGGGCATGAGGCACCATTCCCCATGCCCCAGGGCTAGAGGTGACTCCAAATAACAGTATCACCACATACACACAAAAATACACAGGCAAAGGAGAAAAGAATCCAACTATAGAAACCTATTATGAGAATAGAGATGACCAGGGTTCATCTTCAAAGGAATAAATTGAAGTAAAGAAACCCCCAAAGAGTAATGTGAAATGGTCATCTGCCGAAAAAAAACTCATAGAAGACCTTAAAAAAGATTAAAAATCTAATGACAGAGATGGAGAAAAAGCTAAAAAAGAAAATAAGGAAAAACAAGAAGGATATGAAAGGAAAGCCAACCAACTAGAAAAGGAGATCCAGAATCTTAGGGAAGCAAATGACACCTTGAAAATTTCAAACTGGGCCAAGTAAAGTCAGTGAAATTATAAGAGATCAAGAAATGATTAAACAAAATATGAATAATGAAAAACAGAGATAGTAAAACATCTTATAAGAAAAACAACAGATTTGGAGAATAGATCAAGAAGAGAAAATATAAAAATAATTGGACTAACTGAAAGTTATGACAAAAAAATAATCTTGATACAATAATACAAGAAATAATTAAAGAAAACTGTCCTGAAACAGAACAAAGGGGGAAGCAGAAATAGAAAAAACCCATCAATCACCATTTAAAAGAGATTATCATAGTCAAATTCTGAAATCCCCAGCTCAAGGAAAAACTATTAAAAGCATCAAGATCAAAACATTTTAAATGTGATGATGCCACAATCAGAACTGCACAAGACCTGGGGGCAGAAACATTAAAGGACCACAGGTCTTGGAACACAACATATCGAAGAGCAAAAGAATTGGGGCTCCGGCCAAAAATATCACACCCTGCAAAGTTTAACTATTATCTTGAACAAAAAAAAAATTAACATTTGATAAATAAACTTTCAGATTTTCAAGACTTTTGTTAAAAAAAAACCTTAACTTAATAGATAATTCGACATACAAGAACCAAGGTACATAACAAAGACTGATTATAAGGGATCCATCAGGTCAAACTGTTTACTTTTTATACATGTAAAATATAAAATTTATGTCTAAGATTCTTATTAATAATTGGGTAGTTCATAAGAAAGACTGGGGAAAACCGCGGCTTGATATGAATTTAAAAAGTAACAAATGAGGTACAAGAGGTAGAAGTGATACATAGGAATTAGATGGGGAGGAGGGCTGGTGGTTCTGGTCACCAACTTGCATTGGGAACAGGTGTAACACAGAACAATATATACGTATTTAGAAGAGCACAGAAGTCTTCTAAATTCAGAATAAAATGGGATGGGCATGGGGAGGGGGAGGGGGAAGAGGACAAGGGAGGAATCTTTAGATGGGAGGTGGAGGGAACAAATAAAGAGGGGCATAGACGGGTGCTTAGATTTATGGGAATGAGAGGATAGGGGGGCAGGCAAATCACAGGAGGGCAAGGGAGTGGGTAAAAGTGGAGGAGTCAGGAGAGATAGGAAAGAAGAGGTATGCATACACATGACGACAAAGATCAGGAGTAGAATAGGTTTGGGAAAGTACGTCTATATATGTATGTATGTATGTGTATGTATATATCTATAGCTATGGAGAAACACTAAACTTTATTGTGGCCTTCTGGGGGGGTGGCTTAGAGGGAGGGGAAAAAAGAACAAAGTAAAAAAGTGCACAGCAGAGAACAAACCCAAACGCACAAGGAAGAAAAGATGGACAATTCTCAAGACAATGACTATTACTTACAGGTTTTCTTGAAATGAGACTCATTGGTACAGATTTTGAAACCTCTCATGTTCTGCTATGCACATGGCATGCTTTTATTTCTCTCTCACTCTGTATCTAAGTTCCAACCTTTCAGTTCATGATATGTCTTGTTTCTTTCTCTGTTCTCTATTTGTGTTCTGGTGCACAGTGAGAAAGGTTTCCCTGCTCACTACTATTCAGATAGGAGAAAATATTCATGCTTGAAAGAAAAATAACTTTCCACAAAACATTCATGACAATGCAGTGGATCCAGTCTGGGCACGAATGCCAGCCCAGCGGCACTCACGCCCCTCCAGGGGCCAGCTCTCGGGTTTTTCTCAAAGTGCTAGGACAAGACCTCAGGGATAAAGCCGGCCACAAACTACCTCCCAAGAAGGAAGAGGAGACGTACAATCTTATTGCATGGAAACAACAGGGAAAAAAAAGCTTTGTAAACAATTTCTCAGATCAGACCATGAGACCCAACAGGCAGTTCGCACCCACCCAAGCATGTCCAAAAACTACTTTCTCTCCAATGGATGAGTGGTCAAAGGACATGAATACACAGTTCTGAAACCACATGAAGTCATGCTCCATACATGGAACACGCCATGAGAGATGGGAAGAGTGAGTCCTGGGGCTGAGGGAAGAAAGGCGCACTGCCAACGAGTGAGAGCATTTGGAAAACAATGTGGAACGGGCACAAAGTGCCTGACATGTCCCCACCCTTGGACCCAGTGGTCCCAGTACCAGGCTCATACCCGAGGAAGCCAGTGTACCCCCCCTAAGAAATGGGGCATGCAATGGAGGCAAAAGGCAGCAACGACAACCGTGGACAGGAAAGGAACCGCCCCCAGAACAATTAATGGGGGTGGGGGGTGGCGGAAGAGGCCTCAAAGAAGGAAGGGGAGAAGACACCACCAGCCTTCTCCTTTGCAGAAGGGGAGGTCCTAGATCTGCTAGACGGCACATGTTTTCAGACACTGTCAATTTATAAAAATATATTGATATTTTTGCTCATTTTTTTCTCTTCCTTTTTTTAGTCTTTAAAAAACATTTGTTACATGGGACAACTTTCTAGAAGGGGCTGGGAGAAGGATGCTGGGGAAAATGATGAGTAATGCAAAACCAAAAGATATCAATAAAAACTTATCTCAAAAGAAAACCTTTAGGGGAGGAGAGGCTAAATAAAGGAGCCCCAGCAAAGCTAAGTGAAGCTGCCGCCCCCGACTGTGAGGAAGGAGCCAGCCTCAGCCTGCCTTTGCTTGGCAGAAATGAACAGATAACAGAAGGACAGACAGACTCACCCCACCAGCCCTCCCTTCCTCTGAGTAAACAGCAGCCCCAGCACTAGCTCTTCCCCACCCAGACTCATCTGTCTCAGCTGTGATTATTCCTTGATTCTATGTCTGAGATTCCCACAGGGGTCTCCTGTGCTCCCCCCCCCCCCCCCGCCCCAGCACACAGTAGGCGCTCTGTGCAGCCTGGGGACAAACTGTCCTGGGGGGAAGCCACGCGGCTTGGGCGCAGGGTCAGGCTGGAAAGCCTGCGCTCCACGAGACCTTCCGTGGTGATGAGGCCGCAGGGCAGGATGGGCACTTCAAGCTTACTGTCACTGGCTCAACATGGCTGCTCTTTTCTGACATTTAGAGCAGGAGTTTAAAACAATTCATCTATTATTATGATGCCTGGTATACCAATGGTGTCAATGCCATGCGCTTTTCTTCCAAGTGGCAGGTCTCTCTCTCCCCACTTCCCTCTCTTCTCTCTCCTCCCTCCTTCTCTGTCTCTCCCCTTCCTTCTTTTCTGTCTCTCCCCATTTCCCTCTCTTCTCTCTCCTCTCTCCGTCTCTGTCTCTCCCCACTTCCCTCTCTCCTCCCTCTTTCTCTCTGTCTCTCCCTTTTCCTCTCTTCTCTCTCCTCCCTCTTTCTGTCTCTCCCTTTCCCTCTCTTCTCTCTCCTCCCTCTTTCTCTCTGTCTCTCCCTTTCCCTCTCTTCTCTCTCCTCCCTCCTTCTCTCTCTCTTCCCCCTTCCCTCTCTTCTCTCTCCTCCCTCCTTCTCTCGTCTCTCTCCCCCTTCCCTCTCTTCTCTCTCGTCCCTCCTTCTCTCTGTCTCTCTCCCCTTCCCTCTCTTCCCTCTCCTCCCTCCTTCTCTTTCT
>NW_027186366.1:2717554-2779680 GCF_028583685.1 Petaurus breviceps papuanus
TTCCCTCTCCTCCCTCCTTCTCTTTCTCTCTCCCCTTCCCTCTCTTCTCTCTCCTCCCTCCTCCCCTGTCTCTCCCCTTCCCTCTCTTCTCTCTCCTCCCCCCTGCCCTCCTTTCCCCACAATGGTCAATTATTTGCCTTCATCACAAGTGAATGGAAAAAGGCTCTTCTTCACAACACAAGTGCAGACAAGCAGACCATGCCATCTGGAAATCCTGCAACAGCAAGGATGGCCTTCAGAACTAGAGTGGGGACTCTCAGAAGAAGCTGTTTCCAACCAGTCACTAGCCCCGGGTGTAAGGAAGCAGTACAGGGAGCTTTTTTCTCACTTGACGCTTGGCTTGCCCCCTCCCTCCTCTCCCCAACACCCCGACCTCATGGAAAGGGGGGGAGCTGGTTTAAGAAGACGGCGCATCTTATCACGGACACATGTGGGACCCAGAACACGGTGACGACGTTCCCCCCACAAAGACAGCGTTAGCTTGTGGCTTTCTGAGTCTGTCGGCAGCCCTCAGGGACACTTTCTCCTTGGGTGTGACACTCCTGCTCCAAGCCCCACGAGGGACAACAGAGCACCTGAAGTCTCATGAGCTATTCATAAGCCCCAGAGGCAGCCAGAGCACTGTGTCAATTCTCCAGAGAAGAGTTAGGTCAAGCACAAAGGGGCTGGGGGAGTCCCTACCAGAGAAACACCAGCACTGAGCCTCTGACTTCATTTACAGGGCTGCTTGCTATCCACGGTCTTGATTAATCCCACTGAATTCAAGCGCCTGACATTTGGAGAGGAAGGCTGCCCCAAAACTCCTGAGCCTCCCCCCCAACAATGAATTATACCCAGAAATTCTTGAGAAAATCTACCACAGGGAAGGCAGCAGGAACCTCGAAATGTCTCATCCCGGAGGAGGAAGAGTCCGCATTCTCTGCAGGGTCACCATGTCCATAGCAGCCCCCCAAATAAAGAAGAGGAAGGTGCCTACCGAGGCCTCCTCCGCCGCAGGGTCTGTGTGGCTGTGGAAACTGGCCCCGTCATCATCCTCATCCATGTACACTGGAGGCTCGTGGGAGGTCATGAACGTGGAAGGCTTGAAGAGGTGCTTGTTAAGGGGGTGCTGTCGTCGGCTCGTTGAAGACTACATCAGAAAATACAGATTTCAATAGGACCAGTCAGAAACCAATTCCTCAAGTCAAGAACATTAACAAACATGTCCAAAACAGGCTACCCTTCTTTTTCTGGTGACGGGCATCTCCACCATTCATGAGCATGTGCTGATGGGACCCCAGTGCACCCTGCTCTGGCGCCCCGGGATATGTAAAGGGTGTAAAGCAGCCTTCCCTCTCATGCAGAGGAAATGGATGAATTATTAACAAACCAGAACAAATCAACCCGAGGCCCAACTACGGTGAAAACAGAAAAAGACAACCAGGCAGCCGAAAGGGACGAAAGCCTCCCCATCTCCCCCAGCGTCAGAGAAGTCTGGGGACAAGACAAAGGCACAGCGGCCAGCAACAGCCCAGCATGTAGCGGATGACCAACAACAAGAAAGCCAATCTGTAAACCCCAGGCCTCTGTTACTCAGACACCCTGACGTGGCGACCATTCCATACCCAGACTCCCGGAGCTCGCAGGCCCCATGCACGGAACGCTGCCTGGGCTGTGGCAGTAAATGAGTTCTGGTGTAAGGATGTGGCCGTACATCCATGGGAAATGATCTGAACTGTATTTAAAGGGGTGACAGGCTACGTCAGGGGTGGGGAACCTGGGCCTTGAGGCCACATGTGGTCCACTAGGGCCTTGGGCGTCGTCCTGTGACTGAATCCAGACTTTACAGGGAGGGGAAGGAGGGAAGCATCTACCTGCTCGGCACCTGTAACAACCTCTGTCCTCACCTGTCTGGTGACAGGGGGGATGACCATGACCTGAGGAAATGCATACCTGGGCACCGGGGGATGGCCTCGAGGGTGCCCTGACGGGGGGGAAGAACCCCCATGTTGACCTGTCCCTAGTCTATACTAAGAGGGGTCCCTTTTAGACCTTGTGATCTCAGTTCTCATCCTCCATGTTCCTCACAAGTAGTTGCTTGTAGAGAGGGCAGCTTTCAGAGTAGGAGCTTTAGGGTTGGGCCTAGAGACCAAAGTGAGCTCACTGGTCTTACAGCTTCAGAGGCTACAAAGAAGAAAGCAACACCCTCCCCAACCCACCCCCAAGTTTGCAAGGTGCTACAACCCTGAGCTCCGAGGGAGTCCCACACCTTGGCAACCAGGGAAGGTCCCCTTTGCTGGGGAAATCTCAGAAAAGCGAAACCCAGAGAAGGCAGACAGCCCATGGTGGCAGGGTCCCACATTGCCTTTTACAGGCATTTCGCAATCTTGTGAGAGACTGAGAGGGCCTCTGAGATCCTGAGAGGGGCCTATGGTCAGGATTTCACATCACAGAGCACTTATCACTCACTAAAAACCCTTTTGAAATATCAGCTACTGCATTTGGGTAAAATTCAATGAAACTGGGGTCTGAAAAATGTGTCCCAGTCCAGGAAGTGAATTCTAAAGAGGAGGCACTCATCAGGTCTCTGTGTTTCAATGCATTTTTTACCTTTTTGGAGTACATATACAAGTTTGGTGTCCTGCCTGGAACTGGAATGCCAGCTTTAGTCAGCTTTATAAAATACTTTTGCACTCGGCTAGCCACCTACGGGAAATAAAAGAAGGTTTTTAAGCTAGCAAAGCAGCATCTAAAATCAAAATCATTCCCTTGGTTAGCAGATCTCACATATCCAGACACTTATGTATCTAATGAATAAAGTGGAGAAGCTAGAAGGCCTCGCTGGCAGGGAGCCAATGTGGAGTCGGGAAGATGGACCAGGAGAGCGGGATATATTCCTTAGGTGGCACCACGCTTTGGCTGGACTTTCTGCTGGCTCTTCTCCAAGATGCCAGAGGGGAATCCCCCAGAGAAGGGGCTCCTCTGCTGGGGTCTGGGGCAGGATTTTCTGACTAGTCTGATGCCAACAGAATTGGCTCCCTTTGTCGCCCTGTATATTTATTTCATGTCTGAGGACGGCCATGGGGGTCCTTGGCCCAGAAAAGGTAAAGTGCCCCTGCTGTACAAGGTAAAGGTCTTCCTGAATGCCGGCATGTGCCCCATACTGTGCACCTAGGACACAGCTGACCTGGACCCCTGGATGCCCCGGGTTCAAGCCCTGTCTCTGACACATCCTGGTATGGCGAGTCCTGGCGATTCCTGTAAAGAAGGTGTGTCTTCTCATGCCCAGGCAGGTGGGGGGAGAGCACAGAACACCCCTGAAGGCAATGGACAGGCACATGGTGGGAGGCACAGGCTACAACAGGCCACACACCAGCAGCTCCTCCAGAGTAGAGTGAGAGGGGCACATGTACATGTGTGACAGGGTGTGTGATGTGTGCGTGGTAGGGTATGAATATATGTGTTATGTGTGATGTATCTGGTTATAAGTTGTGCATGTTTGTATGTGTGCATATGTGTGGTGTACTGCGTGAGTATGTATTTGAGTGCACTGGGATGTGTAAGCATGTGAGTGTGGTGTGCAGGAGTGTAGTGGGGTATATGTACGGTGTATGTATGTGGGCTCTAAGAGTGTGGTGTGGGCTGAATGTGTGACTGTGGTAAGTATGGATGCATGTGTGGTGTGTGTGAAAGGTGTGCTTGTGAGTGTGGGAGGGAGGTGGGCTGTATGTATATGGGTATCTCACACACGCACACACGGAATCAGGGAGCGACCAAGTGAAAGTGAAGCAGGCTCCCTGGCCTTCTCTGCCTGCCCAGGACGGACAGCCCTGCCCGGATCGATCCATGAGGATGACAGTCTCCTAAGTCTTGCCAAAAGCAGCTCTGATCCCCAGGGGAGCTCCAGTCCTCCATTCCCAGGGAAAGAGCAGCATTCAGCAGATGCCTGGGAGGACACGGTCACATTGCCAAAGCTCTCACTTCCACTCTGCAGACCCGAAACAGGTGCCTCCCCCAAAGCCCTCCGGTAAGAACACCACACTTTACCGAGACACCTCAGAACAGCTGCCCTTGATCCCCAGCCCCACCAGGGCAGGCAGCCGTGCCCATCACCTGCTTGGCCGTCCTGTTTCCCAGCTCGTCGGCAATCTTCTGCCAGCGTCGAGACTCGACCTCCTCGGGAGGATACTTCAAGAGGAGCTGCTCCAGCTTTTTCTAGAGAAAGCAGATGAGTGCCTGTGTTTGTCACAAAGGCCAAGAACCTCCTCCTATCCGCAGGCATGAGCCCGCTTCACCAGGCAGAGACTGACAAGGGTGCCCCATTACCTGCTCCTCCACGGTCCAGAGCTGATTAAACGTCTCCGGTTTGGTCTCATCGCACAGGCGGCCTCTTATCATCTAGTCAGAGAGAACATGAGGAAGGAAGGTCGTAGGGAATGAGCAGGTGACCAGTTGATTGACAGACCGTGCCCCCATGAGGGGACCATGACAAACAACTAGTCTTCTGGCTGCGAGGACATGAGGGTGGTGGCACAGTTTGGGAGAAAGGGAGGATCTCCAGGGACAGGAAGCCTCCCCTCAGCCCACTCCAGCCAGGCCTCACAAGGCAGATCCCAAACTGCATGTTTCCTAGACTGTGGCAAACCCCCAGAGAAGAGAAAATCAAAGTGAAAAGAGGTGGAATTTTAGTCAAAATTCATTTATCCAGTCAACAGTTTCTCGGCGCTTTTTAAGAAAATCTCCCCCGGGTCTTTCCCTTACCTGGGGCCGGCTGCTGGAACCTTCTGGACCATCACTCAAAGGCAGCACAGAATAGGAAAAGGTTTCCCCGTCCTTTTTAGGATCTAACGGACTTTTTGGTCTGGCAGGTAAACCTACTACAAACAAAACCATGATACAGAATTATTCAATCAAAGTCCATTGTGAAAGTTTCACTTAAAAGAGTGCTGCCACCAACGACGACTTACCTTTATCAAAAACCAACTTCACCCTTCTAGTGTGGCGTTTGCGGTTTTTAAATTCTCGTTCAAAGTTTCCAAGGCTGTTAGTATATTGGTCCCACACAATCTCTGGTAATTGGACAACTCTCTGTGGAAACGGAAGCCCTATATCAGTCTGGAAAACAAAAAAAAAAAAAAACCAACATGAAAAACGTAATGTAAAACTAGATGCCAACATTGGCAGCACCTCTTGATGTGCACAAGCCTCATAAACAAGGCATGTCTCCCATACCGCCGCCTCCAAGTGCCAAAGCATCAACATGGCACTGACCAGGGAGTGGCCAGAGGAGGGGAAAGGAGCACAAGGGACTGCAAGCTTCATTAAAGATGGAGGGAGTCTTCCCAAAGTGCCTTCCCTTCACACCTCGCCACCAAAATCCCAAGCGATGCCAAGACTTTACCAGCCTGCCAAGACAAGGCTGCACCTCCCCTCCTCTGTTCTAGTGAAAACCAAGCCAGAGACAAACTAACAAGTACAGGGGCCGACCTTCCCATGCCGTAGCTGCAGGTGTGTAAGCTTGAACTGGCCTCCCTTTCTACACAGTCTGTACAACAATCAGTGACGAGTCCGCCCCACACACAGAGAACCTGACAATGCAGACGTACGCTGGCTGACCCTGCCCTTCCACCAGGCGCCCTCCAGGACAAGGAAACTGAGCCCCCATTCTGCAGCCCTTCCTCCCGAGGCCACCCTACACATGGAGCTTGGCATTCAACTGCAATTTCAGACTCCCGCTAAGCAAACCACACGTAACCATGAAGCCATCAGGTACTGATGAGGAAGCGTGAGGTCAGGGGCTGAGAGCAGGCCATCTACTCCAGCCTCTTCCCAAAGTAGCAAGTGCCCAGGCCTCCGATGACCAGACCAGTGCTCTTACTCCAATGCCAGATGTGGGCTAAAAAGAATCTTCCTGTCTGACTCTGTTTTCTTCACAAAGTCACTGCAGGGGTTGCCATTTCCTTCTCCATCTCATTTTACAGATGAGGAAACTGAGGCAAACAGGGTTCAGTGACATGTCCAGGGCCACCCAGGTAGGAAAGGTCTGAGGCTGGATTTGAACTCATGAAGGTGAGTCTTCCCAATTCCAGGCCCAGAGCTCTATGCACGATGGTGGCCCCTAGCAGCCCGAAGAACATGTCGTACCCATTAACAAAATACTTTTGGGATCACTGGGCATCCAAATTTTTGCATGGAAAAACTAAAACCTACCAATTTCACAATCCATAGCTCAGAAAGGAAGGAAAGAAGCAGTTACCAAGAAGCCCATCTCTGTCGAGCCTCAGGTTAAGCAAACAAAGGCCATCCCGTGACCCCTCAGTGCTGGGAGGCCCTCCTAACAAGGGCAGGGCCTAAAGTGGGAAGGCCCCAGTAACTCCTGACCTTGATGCCAGGAGGCCCTACCGTAAACCACGGATGCCCCAACAAGCCAAGAAAGGACCCCCGCCCCGTGTCCTTAGCACAGAGATGCTGCCGAGCCCCCAGTCTGCTTTCTGCATCACACAGAACTGAGCAGCCCATGAATGATCGGGAGTCCATTAAAATCAGTAACTGCATCTGAATCGAGGGTCAGCATCATATCCCCCCCCCAACCCATGGGGTCTCCTCCATATGCTGGCCAAGGGTTTGTGTACACGGGCAGAAAAAACCTCACTCACACAGAGGTGAGGGCCCTCTAGTTATGAAAAAACAATCGTCAAAAGGATTTTGGTAGCTGTCCTCTGGACACTTTGCTCGAGAGGAAATGAGACACACACACACACACACACACACACACACACACACCAGTAATAACAAAGGAAAACCGTAAAAACAAGAAGCATTTCTATGAGAGCTGTTGTGTGCCAGGCGCGGTGCTAAGTCCTGGCAAGTGGGAGCCACTGTCATCTCCATTTTAGGGCTGAGGAAACTGAGGCAAACAGGTGACGTGACCTGCCCAGAGTTACAGAGTTACTAAGTGTCTGAGACTGGGTTTGAACTCTGGCCTTCTTGATCCCAGCTCCAGGGCTCTGGGCACTAGGCAACCTCCATGCCTCAACCATATTCATGTGTCTGGCCTTCTCTGAAGGCCAATGTTCTGTTAGACCACACTGCCAGACTTTCCCTTTTCCCAAAAAAAAGAATGTGCAGATTAAAACATTTTGCTTCCCTACTCATGTTTTTCTGACTAAATGCCATAAAGACTTTAACAGGGTTGCTGTTTTTATTAATAGGAAATTCTTTCTTTAGGCAATGATTTGTAAAAATAATCAGATCCCAAAGTCTAAACCCTCAAGTTTCCCAGCAACCTCATTAATTTATCTTGCCCCTGTCAAGTGACCCCACCCCAGTCAATCTGGGGGTTCCTGAGTGGCCTGGACAGAACGCTGAAGGGACACCAGTTGGACAAAGGCCCAGCCCAGGGGCTGCTGCCCTGCCCCACCCCCCATGTGTCCCCAGCGGTCCAAGTCTAGGGAAAGAAGAGGAGGAGGAGGAGAAAAAGCTTTTCACAATGTACATGACCCACATACAACAGAGTACACCAGATAATAGAGCCCAATAAAGCTTGAAAAACAGCCACTCGGTACCTTCTTCTGGAGTTTTTCCACAAATCCAATGGGATTTTTCAGCGCTTCTCTCTGGTGTCTGCCTAAACTTTCGAGGTCTTGGACTGCTTGAGTACGTTGAGCCTCGAGAACGGCAATCGTCTGTAACAGTCTCTGATAACTACAGAGACAAAGGGAGACATCTCACCAAAATGCACTAACAACAACAAGAGAAAAACTGAGTGCAAACCATGAGCGACTAACACATGACACAGTCTTATAAAAGTTACCTGGAACAGGTCAGCAGAACATTTACTTGGGGTGCAGGAGGCCTTCCTGCACTAGAGAAAGCGGAGCCTGCCGGCCCAGCAACTAGCCTGGCCTTTCTGGCCTCATTCCACAAAGACGGGCAGAGCAGGGACAAGGAAGGAGCCTGGGGTCTGAGCTCTGCGGGAGCCAAGACCATTACAGAAGGCTGAGATGGGCAAAGTGCGTCACTTCAGCAGAGGGGTCACCAGCACAATGGCCAGGCCCGCGCCCTACACCTTAGAGGTACAGAGAGAGAAGGCCAGCCAGGGCAGCCTATGCCAAACACACAGGAAGCCCTTCACCAAGAGTACGCCCTTAGCCCAAGGTGCTCTGTGCCCACACTGGCACAAGTCTGTAAAGGGCAGAGAAAATAGGGCTAGCACTTCCCTGGGGTGGGGTGGGGCCCACCTCTACCTTCCCACCCAAAGCTCAGGCATGGGGGGACGCAGATGCAAACACTCTTGATTTGGGTCCTGAAGTCACACACCCCCAAACCTGAAGACAGAAGGTTCTTTCTTTTAAGAAAACTAAGTGGGCAGGAATGCTTTCTTCCAACTTGCCACCCAGATGGGGGGGTTCTGTGAGCTGTCTGCTGCAAGAGTATTTCTGTATGAGCTCCTCAAGGAAAGGGGTTTTCTTGGCATCCCTAGAAACTAGCAAATTGCCCGGTACCTCACAGGGGCCCAACAAACACGAGCTGAATTCAGCTTTAATGCAGGAAACAGCAATGATGACAAAATGGTAAAGGAGTTCCGATAACACAAGTGACATGGGCGGTGGGTCTATCTTTCTCCAGCATGGTGGGGTCAGACATGGACTGAGAGAAGATGCACTTTAGGGCTGGCCTGAATTTCGGTACAGAGCCTGAAGGTGAGGTGGGGACACCCACCTGCCCATACCACCGCCCAGCCCATACACAACCCCAACTCCCCACCTCCTGTGGTAGAAAGCCTTGGGAGTCAGAGGGCCTGAATCCTGACTCTGTGACCCCTCAGGTCCATCTGTTTCCAAGGTCCCCAGTGGTTTTAACCAGGGGACACAGAGGTTATTCTCAAAGAGGAAATAAATACAACCTTGCCACCTCTTAAAGGCTATGAAGGACACGAGTTCTAATCTCAATTCCAACACTCACTGAGCTTCTGTTATGTGAAAATCTTTGTGCAAAGCAGCAGAAAGTCAGTTCAAATGAGGCAGGTAAAGTAAGACCCCATAAGAATCTTTCCGTTCAGCCTCCTGCTCCAGGGTTGTGAAGGAGCACACAATTAGTTTAGGGAAGCAAGGAAAAGGGAGAGGAAAAACAAAGCCTGGTGAGATTGTGGTCCCAGTGGAGAATATCAGTCACCAAAAAACTAGGACTCTCTACGTGGTGCTGTTGACAGAGGGAAAGTTGGGAAGTCACTAGTCTGGGGTTCAAGGGCAATCTCCTAGGATGTCACAGATATTCCCTAGAGAGCAAGTTTCCTCTCTAAGAACTGCCCAGGAAACTCGGGTATACCACCACTGACACCACCAGCAACAGAATGCTCTGACTGACGGAAGGGCCCTTGTTCTCGAAACCCACCCTGCTCCCAAGACCAATCTCACCCCAGCATCAGGACGCCCCTGTTTCTGGACTTGGCCATGGAGAACATCTGCTGGCCTGCGTTCCTGGGGCTGAGTACTATCTGGCGCTGGACAAGCTTTCTCCCTCATTCCTTCCATTCCTCCACAAAAGGGCCTAGGAGTTGGGCACTGCAGGCAAGCCTCCCGAGGCCCAGGGGACTCCGGAATCCCCGGGTTCTTTCACAAACTATGAGGATGAGGGGCTTGCCAGGGTCACATCAGGAGGCACATAAGAAACAGGGTCTCAGCTTTCAGGCTAGTAAAACAATCTGGAAAGCTGTCACTGCAGTCACCAGCAGGAGAAATGGAAAAGGAGAGACCAGGCCAGGGGACATGGCCATACCAAAACAGGACCTAGCTCCTGAAGGGCAGAAAGGAGGGAAGGGATGATAGCGACTTTGAAACCATTCAAAGAGACAGGAATGAGTTTAAAGAACAAACCACTCAGTAAATAATCCCTAAAACTACGTAAAAATGACAGGGGCCTTTTTTTTTGGTCATTGCTCTTAAAAATGTCTTTTCTTCTGTAGTCATACAAAGTTACCAGCGGTAAGTGGCCTGGCCATTTGTAAAGCTGCAGTGGGTTAGTTTAACTTGGATTAATCTGATATTGGATAATCTGACAACTGAATTCAGCAAATATTTCTGCTGTGGCCAAGGCCCTTCCTAAGATCCCAGGGAAACAGAAAAACCTAGAGAAGCTGTCTGCCCCCAAAGCTTAGGAACTCACCATGTGGTAAATATATGCCAATTCAGAAGAGAATTTTACCACTTTTTGCAGATGGCAATTAGCTTAACATTTTTCCTCACTAATGATAGTAACTTTTCATCAGAAAGTTTGTTCATTTTCTAATTAAAAAGCTGAGGGCAAAAATGTGCAAAAAAGGGAACAACTTTTTGAAATCTCAGCTTTTAAGAAGTGAAATAAAAGTCAGTAGCATCTACATCAAGAAACGATAAAATCTTCAAAACGCCACAAACCGAAACGCTTAGAACCGTCAACTTTGTGTCCAAAACAGTTCTTAAACTGGGGTCTAGGGGCTGATGCTTGTAGATGGACTTGAGAGGATCTGTGAGTGAAATTACAGAGAACACGGAGTGAAAAAGACATTTTTTATTAGACTCTAATTAAAATTTAGCATAAACTTCGAGTATTATAAATGTTACTCAAAATATGATTCTGAGGAGAGGTCTAGAGGTTTCAAAGTGCCTAAGGAGACCACGACACAAGTAAGGTTAAGAACCCTTCATCTAAACTATTTTTACTGCTTCTAGCAAAGTGGGGTTTACCTCCTGAAGGATGTACTTTGTGAATAATCTTTTTTCTAAATCCATATTCCAAAATGCCCAGTGCTCAAGACTATGAAATAAACAGCATCAATGAGCAAGCAAAGCCCTGCACAAGGCTGGCATTAATGCAGCAACTATTGCAGATAAGCAAAGAGAGGGGCCCCCATGTCTTCCCCAAAGCCACACTCCAGTGTCAGAATGCACTATGGAGCTGACTGGAAATTAATCCTGTCTAGGCCAAGAAAGGACCAAATACTGGCAAGAACCCAGCACACTGGGGGACTGGCAGCTCTGGTGCGAGGGCTGCTTGTCCACCCATGACTCCAAGAAGCTGTCACACGAGCAGTGGACAGACCTGGGTAAAACCATCTCAGCAGACAGCTAAGCCAAGCCTAGGGACACTGAGGGACCTCAAACCCAATGCTGAGTTAGGCTTTCTCCAGCGAAATGGGAGGAGGAGAACAATTTGTTCCAATGGCCATGGAGGGCTTGGAGCGTGGTCAGTCACTGAAGATGACAAGGTCACTCAGTGCATCTCAGGCCACTGCCAACTGTCTGGACTTTGTGTGACTGCCTCACTTAAATCCAATTCAGCCACAAGTTAAGACCGCCCGAGGGGGACAGCTAGGCGGCCCTGCTGTCAGGAGGACCTGAGTTCAAATACTGCCTCAGACACTTAACACAAAACTAGCCATGTGACCTTGGGCAAGTCACTTAACCCCAACTGCCCTACCTTACCCCCTCCAAAATAAAGAAGAGAAAAGACCACCCCAGGATGTCATTGGTCCTCTTTGAAAACAAAGCGCAAACAACTACCCCAGTATCTGCTTTCAAAAAGTGGCCTGACTCAATCTAAAGAAACACTCATCCAAACCAACCAGGAGGCTGGCCACAGAATCCCGTGAAGCAAAGGAAAAGACAGAGGCCAGCACGGGACTTCAGCAGTGACAGCATCAGAAGAGAAAAGGGCCGAGGAGGGAGAGAAATGGTAGTTTGTAGACAACTTATAAATATCAGCTTGACTCAAAATACCCTGATCGTGAGATTCTCGTCTCACATGCTTACTACTGAAGAAATGGGGCTTCTCAGTTTTGATATTATCCTACGAAGGGAAGCCAAAAGTCAGAAGAGAGCAGTGACACATGGCGGCACGGCTCACTAAGTTCTTGTTGTCTGGGCAAAGACAGGACGTGCTTTTATCCCAGCTCTAAGGCAGCAAGAACCCAGGCTTCACAAGGTGTCCGGTCAGCACTCTTGTAGGCCACCATCCTGGTGAAGGCTTGCAAAAAGACCACAAAGAAAATAATCACAACCGACATTTGCATCTGTTGCAGACAAAAACTCTCCCAACTAAATCACTGTGTACTCTGCTACCTGGGGACTCCAAATGCAAAAACAGGTTACAGGTGAAGATGGTGGCAAATGATTCAGGAAGAAGGACCAAAACCGTGCATACCAAGTCACTGTGCCATCTCACACTTCTACAGCCTGAAGACTTTTTCTTCAGGAAGAGAATCAGGAGGTACAAGACCTGGGAGCACCAAATAACACGACAAAAAAAATGATGTTTTACAGGAAACAACTTGTTACTAATGTGGGAGTCACTGCTAAATCAGCCGCGAAGGCAGAAAACCTACTTTTTAGCACAAAGAGCAAAATAAACAGAAATGTAGACAAATAAAACTGGGGAAGCTATCTGATGTGCTATTAAAAACCAGTCTGACCTATTTAAACAAGTTATAACAATGAAGAAAGATAGTTGGAGGAAAAAATGTGAACACAACTAATACTGTCATTGGGATGACAAACAGAAATCAATCATCATGACACAAGGAGGAGAAGAAAAAGAAGAAAACCTATTAAGATTCCTGTAATCCTCACAAGGATACAGGTTTCCATATCCCTCAGGAAAACAGAAATGATGCTATGGACTGGACAAAACTTAAACAGAAGGTCTGTGCTGGAAGAAATAACTTTTGAGGGCACGGAAGGATCCATGGAAGGTATCTAAAGAAGGGAAGATTCCAGAGGAGAGGAAAACATCTCAAACCTTACCTTTTTTTGGAAATGGTAACTGAGAGCCTACCAGTAACTACTGACCCACGTCAACATTCCCACCAGTATAAAGTCAGAAAATAACCTCCACACACATAGATAGTGTGGGCATCTTCAATAAATGTATTAGTAGGAAACAGGAAGCCACCATTCCATGGCAAACCACATCTGTGCATTCACAACTGTTTTAAAAGCACTGACTTTGGGAGAGTGGTTTTAAAGCTTTTCCTCAAGCAGCAGGATTCACTGGAAGACAGAACAGTCATCCTTCTTGATGAGCCAATGGTTATGAACACTGAGCAAGGCATACATAACACAGGGAAATGTGTTCATCAGAGGCAATCGATCCCCATCATCACAAAGAAGATGGCAGCGGACAGCAAAGCTCTGGGGATCCTCCTGACGTGGATTTCCTTAAGCTGATCTCATCACATGAGGGTTTGGCCCAACTGTCCACAGAGGAAAAGCCCAGGGGGAGAATCCTTTTTGCCAGACTAAGATGCAGTTGGATAGAGAACCCCCAGAGTTTAACATTCGTGAGTGCATACACACGCATGTGCGCGCGCGCACACACACACACACACACACACACACACACACACACACACACACACTCCATTTGTTGCTCATCCTTCGTTCTAATGTCCTGACTTGTGAGTGAACTGGATTTCAGTGAGGCAGAACTGCACAAAGTCCCCAGCCTCCCTCTCTCTTCCAGAGTCAGAGAAGTCCAGCACCAAGACAAGAGTTAAGATGACTGGCCATAGCCCGGGATGTGATGAATAACCCTGGCATCTTCACCATCTGACCAAGCTTTCAGCGGCCACTGGAGCAAATTGTTCTCATCTGCCCATTTCCCTGGGGCAAATCTTCACATGCTTGGCGTCCCAGGTATCCCCCTACCTTGCCAACAGGTTTGCTTTGAGACAGTTTTGCCAGATATGGCTGCCATCCAGGCTACAGCTTCTTGGAGCCCAGGTGAGGGAGGGCAGAACTCAACAGAAGAAAAGGCATGGACTAGACTGCAGCTGGGCAATTACACAGTTCTTTTGCTGACCCAAGGTTCCCTTAGAAACAAAGGCCCATTTTCAAATACTACTACTTTACTAGTTCTGGCCTATAGCTGGGAATCACAGACTATTATAATTTTCAAAAAAAATACTAAGTTGAGGGTTACCCAGAAACGTAAAGGAGAGGCAGGCAGCAGGTGTGAGCAGACCGTGTAAGTCACAACATAAATAAGGAATTATGCAAATGAAATGCTCTAAAAGGCATCACCCAAGAAATGGGCAGCCCCCCATGTGTCAATCACATGGCAAAAAGGGAAGGAGAATCCTGGGGCTCCGGGGGGAGGGGGTGGTGCTGGAGAGCACAGACCAGAGTCACCCACAATGGGCAGGCTGCACACAGACAAAAGCCCCACCAGCAAGCTCACTTCAGTATTAGGAAGACACCAAGAAAATAAAATCATGACAAAATAATTTCTCTGGATACTTCCTTAAAGACCAGAAATTGGGTTTAATATAAGAATATGGCAAATGAAAAATGGAATTCATGCTTAGGTTATTGGTCTAATTATATTGGGTAGGAAAGAACTAAAACACATTCAATGTAGGCATATCAACATCAAATACTTTAAAAAAAAAAAAAACAATTCTGAATTCAGATAGCAGAAAACACCAGAGCAGAAGCACCAAGGACCCAACTGCTTCCATCCTCTCTGAGGCATTTCTGATTTAAGTGGAAGTGCTCCTTGGACAACAGGCCCGGGAGTGGACAGGAGGCCACCCCAAACCCTTCCTCACTCAAGGCCTGTGCTCCTTCCTCCTTGAAGGGCTCAGAGTGGCCTCCGTGCCACACAAGACAGGTCCCATGGAAGGACTCAGGGGATGGAGGCAAAACTTGAGAGAAAAATCATCTTCTCGAGAACACATGCAGACAAGTGTTACCCAACTCCTTGTCAACTGGACGTGAAGTGGGATTAACATGGTCTGGCCTCGCTGAGAGCACTTGGTCTGGCTACTGCAAAGAGACCAACAAGCATCGCTCTGAGCAGCCATGAAGGCAAAATAAATTAAGCTAAAAAGTACATCGTCACCCAGACACGGCTCTGACATGACAGAGAAAAGTGATAAGCTATAGAGAAACAGATCTAGATGTTACTGGGGAGGGAAGAGAACAAAGTAAAAAAGCAAAAGAAAACTTACAAGGAAGTAAAGAAAAGATGGACAATTCTCAACATGCAACACAACGTGTATTACTGATCACACAGGCTTTCTTGAAAAGCTGCTATGCACACCACAGGCTTTTTTTTTCCTTTCTTGGAATTTACGTTTCGATATTTCAGTTTCTAATATGTTTCTGTTTCTTTTCTCCATTCGGTATTTGTGTTCTGGTCCTTGGGTCTAAAATAAAATTTTTTTTAAAAAGCGACAGACTGGCTATCTCTTCTTGCTGCCCCACCGCACACCTCGACTACATGCCCAACTTTCTTCTGTTTTCTTTTTTCTCCTCTGATTTGGCATTGATTTTAACCTTTCCTTTAAGATGATCTAGCCAAGAGTCTGTCCAGCTGATCTGGACCCTCAGACAGGCACCCAGTAAGAGCGTGAGGGGCAGGAGGGGTTGTCAAAGTCCACCCCCTCTTTTTCAGGATGATGAAACAAGGGCTCCCAGAGGTGCCCTGCCCTGGGTCACAAAGGCAGCAAATGGCAGAGCCAGCCTTCCTCCTCAATACAGAGAGTGCCCCAAAGGTGGCAAAGCTCAGTGGCCATTAGGTCAAAGGATCTTCCCATTAAAGCAAGCTGAATACATCTATTATTATCCCCATTTCACAGATGATAAAAGTGCCGTGCCCAAGCCCACAGAGCTAATTAAATGTGGGAGGCACAAGGAGCAGAAGTACCCTATGCCCCCTCCTTTGAAGGCTATGTCCTGAGCTCCCAGTGGTTGCTCTGAGATCTGCCCACCCAAAAACCAGGGCAATGACTCCCCCAGACTTGAATTTGCCAGCCTCTTCTGAAGACCCGAGCATTGTGGGGGTACTCCACGATGGTAGCCACGACCCACTGACCTAGAGGGTGCATCAACATCTGTCCTGCTGTTCCTTCCCCAGAAAAAATGGTGCCTTGCCCTAAAGGTTCTGCTGCCTCTCCTCTGGCAGCTGACTTCCAACACGACACTTCAGCGAACGTCTCCTTCACTGCCAACACAAGAGTAGACAGATTTCCCAGGAGCAGAGATCGCTTTGATTGTTATATTTTGGGGCCCAAGAGCTTCAATGTTTGCAGGTTAAAGAAAATGCTACTCGAGGCTGTGAAGCCCCCACCTTCCTGAGCAAACCCCAGCAAGTGAAGGCACACTCAGGTCCCCTGGGATGTGGTGGCAGGACAAGAGGCAGGGATGGGCATGGAAGTCCATTGTTTACTGTTCCCCACCCCAACTAGGGAAAGCACACAACCTGGAAGGAGAGGTCACAGGGAATGGGCTGTAGAGGGAGGAGGGACTGAACACAGACCCAAGAAGTGACCTGCTTCCCAACCTCTCTGGAGTATCATTGCTAGGAAACAAACAGCTCACCACAGATGTATTTTCAACATCAATTAATGGCATTAAACGGACCTGTCTGCAAGCTACCACTAAATAAAGCTGCCACCCCTACCCGCCCCAGCCAATCCCCAGCAAAAACAAAACAAAACAACTTCAGCTATCATTTTAAAACACTAGAGATACACTTCTTACCATTCACTTTTAAAATGCCCTTTTAAAAAATCTCTGTAACTTCAAATAATTTAGCAAGATGAATATCGGCCTTTATAAGCACTAAATAAAGCGCCTTCCTGTTCTCTGCTATTGGCCCAATGAGGTGTCTGTGACACGCCGGGTCATAATCAAATTGGCATGAGATCCTCCCCACCCACCCCTTCACCCGCACTGCGTACAGGGGACATCGGCAGTGCCCAGCCAGCTCCTGCCTCAGGAGGTTCTTTGGGGAGAGAAGCGAAGATGGACAGCAAGTGTCAGAATGGTTTGCTCCGGGGCTGCCCAGGGTGCTCACACTCTGCCAAGACACGGGCGTGATGGCAGAGCCACCAGTGCTTCTGCATGCTGCATGAGCCGTTGCTTGTCTGCCCATTTTTTATCCTTCTCTAGCCTTGCCTCACCACCTCAGTAATTACAACCTCTTAGTCATCAATCAGCAAGGTTAAGAAATGCCAGCAGGCTCAGGTTGAGAGCAGAAACAAAAAATAACAAAAGTAGAAAGGGGAGAACATGAATTCTTCTTAGTCACTGAGGCCCTTCCCACCCTGCTGATCCAGTAACGTCCCCCCACAGCCTCTCCATTTTCATTACAATCACAAATACAAAGAATGCTAAGAAATCATAATACTCATAGCATGTCTACCTCCTTGAGTCTGCACAGGGGCGAGCTAAGAACTATGGCCAAATCTGGACTCTCCAGCGCTGGGCCTGCCTGGGCCTCACTGTCCTCCAAAAGATGGAAGAACAAGGTCCTCCTTTTCGGCCTTAAAGCCAGGAGCTGAACTGGTCCTGTTGCTGGCCAAATCCCTGACCTCGGAGTCTCACTATTTTGTGTGGCCCAAACTGTGACCAAAGAGCCAGGAAGGTTCCCTTTAGGACTGCCCCAAGGAAAACACAGACATCTAGGTCCAGCGCTTCACTTATAACTATACAACGGACACAGGAATGAAAAAAGAACAACAGTCAGAGAGATGGAGGCTTTTAAAAAGAGCTATGATGGCAGAGTAAGTCGCTCTCACTCCCCTTTTGTGACCTTGAAAAACCCAGAAAATGCTGCCCCAGGAAAAATCCTCAAACAGTGGAGCCAGCAGAAAGGTGGGTGTTTAGGAGGCTATGGGGATTAATAGGAAAGCTCCCTTTTGCTTTGACTGAAGGTAATCAATACAGAACAGGTTCCCCCCAAAAACCACATGTTACTCAATAAGGGCAAACTACTTACCTCCCCACATGGGAAGATGATACTTGTAAGTCTTGAGAACTGTATCTTTATTACAACATTAAAAAGGGATGTACACAGACAAGAGGGTGCAGGTATAAATTAACTGATGTGATGATAAAAAACCTAATTAACGGGTGAAAAGGGATTATAATGGGAGAAGGGGAAAGGAAGAAGGAGAAAAGAGTAAACTACATCACATGGAGAGGCACAAAAACATATTACAGTACAGGGAAAGAAGGGAGGGAAATGAGCACAGCATACTCAGGTATAGAAATCTAACTTGCCCTTCAGGCAGGAGGGAAATGGGAAAGAAAAGGAAGGGAATGGCTAGAAGGGAAGGAAGAAGTAGAAAGGGAAAGAAAGGGAGTGGGGCCAATAGACCTGAGGAGAGATTGAAAGAGGCAATGATCAAGAGCAAAACTCTTTTCAGAAGAAGAGAGAAATAAAAGCATAAGGGGGGGGGGGGGGTGTGGAATAGGATGGAGAGAAAGACAGCAATCATAACTGTGAATGTGAATGGGATGACCTCTCCCATAAAACAGAAGCAGAATGGATTAAAAACCATAATCCTACAATATGTTGTTTACAAGAAACAAATTTGAAAGGAGATACACACAGGGTAAAGAAAAAAGGCTGGAGTAGAATATATTATGCTTCAGCTTAAATAAAAAAAGGAGGAGTAGCAATCCTAATCTCACACAAAACAGAAAGAACAACCGATTAAATTAAAAGAGGTAAAGAAGGAAATCATATCCTGCTAAAAGGCACCATAGACAATAAAGTAATATCATTACTAAACATATACACACCAAGTGGTATAGCATCCAAATTCTTGGAAAAGTTAAGGGAGGTTACAGGAAGAAATAGACAGCAAAACTATACTAATGGGGGACTTCAATCTCCCCTTCTCTGAACTTGATAAATCTAACTTCAAAATAAACAAGAAAGAAGTTAAGGAGGTGAATAGAATTTTAGAAAAGGTAGATATGGGAGACCTCTGCAGAAAACTGAATGGGATAGAAAGGGACATGACACCCACACAAAAACTGACCATGTACTCGGGCATAAAGACCTCTCAATACAAGGCAGAAAGGCAGAAATATTACATGCATCCTTTTCGGATCAAGATGCAATAAAAGTTATATGTAATAAAGGGCCATCGAAAGATAGACTAAAAATTAACTGAAAACTAAATAATCTAATCCTAAAGAATGAGTGGGTCAAACAAAAAATCACAGAAATGATCAATGACTTCATTCAAGAGAATGACAATAATGAAACAACATACCAAAACTTGTGGGATGCAGCAAAAACGGTTCATAGGGGAAGTTTTATATCTCTGGATGCTTAGATGAATAAAATAGAGAAAGAAGAGCTCAATTAACCGGACATGCAACTGAAAAAGCCAGAAAAAGAACAAATTAAAAATCCTCAATTAAATACCAAATTAGAAATACTGAAAGCCAAAGGAGAGATTAATAAAACTAAAATTAAGAAAACTGAACTAATAAATAAAACTAAGAACTAGTCTTGTAGGGGAAAAAAATGATGAACCTCTGGTTAATTTGATTAAAAAAAAGAAAACCAAATTACTAGTGTCAAAAATGAAAAGGGTGAATTCACACACCAATGAAGAGGAAATTAAAACAATAATTAGAAACTATTTTTGCCCAACTGTATGCCAATAAATTTGGCAAACTTAGAGAAATGGATGAATATTTACAGAAATATGAATTGCCTAGATTAACAGAAGAGGACGTAAAATACTTAAAAACCCCATCTCAGAAAAAGAAATTGAACAAGTCATCAATGAACTCTCTAGGAAAAAATCTCCAGGGCCAGATGGATTTACAGGCAAATTCTATCAAACATTTAAAGAAAAATTAATTCCAAATTCTTTTTATAATATAAATATAGTATTGACACCTAAACTGGGAAGGGTCAAAACAGAGAAAGAAAATTATAGACCAGTTTCCCTAATAAACATGGATGCAAAAATATTAAATAAAATAACAGTAAAAAGATTACAGCAATTTATCATGAGAAAAATACACTTCGATCAGGCAGGATTTACACCAGGAATGCAAGGCTGGTTCAATATTAGGAAAACTATCAGCATAATCAATCATATCCACAACAGAACTAACAGAAATCATATGATTATCTCAACAGAAGCAGAAAAAGTTTTTCACAAAATACAACACAATTCCTAATAAAAGCACTAGAGAGCATAGTAATAAATGGAGTCTTCTCTGAAATAATGAGCAGCATCTATTTAAAACCATCACCAAGTATTACATGTAATGGAGATAAGCTAGAAGCATTTCCAATAAGACAGGCGTGAAACAAGGATGCCCATATCACCACTGCTATCCAGTATGCTACTAGAAATGTTAGCTGTAGCAATAAAAGAAGACAAAGAAATTGAAAGAATTAGAATAGGCAAAGAAGAAACTATGTTATCACTCTTTGCTGATGATATGATGATATACTTAGAGAATCCGTGAGAATCAAGTAAAAAACTACTTGAAATGATAAACAACTTCAGCAAAGTTGCAGGACATAAAATAAACCCACATAAATCCTCAGCATTTTTATATGTTACTAACAAAGGCCAAGAGCAAGAGATAGAAAGGGAAATTCCATTTTAAATTACTGTGTACATTATAAAATATTTGGGAATCCAACAGCCAAAACAAACCCAGAAACTACGTGAACACAATTACAAAACATTTTTCACACAAATATAGTCAGATATAAATAACTAGAAAAATATCAGTTGCTTGTGTGTTGATTGATCTAATATAATAAAAATGGTAATTCTACCTAATTTACTTATTCAGTGCCATACCAATCAGACGACCAAAAATTATTTCACAGAGCTATAAAAAATAACAAAGTTCTTCTTAAAGAACAAAAGGTCCAGAATATCCAGGGAATTAATGAAATGAAATGCTAGGGAAGGTGGCCTTGCCATACCAGATCTTAAATTATATTATCAAGCAGCAATCATCAAAACTACTTGATACTAGTTAAGAAATAGAAGGGTGGATCAGTGGGATAGGTTATGTACACAAGCACAGTAGTCAACGACTACAATAATCTACTGTTTGATAAAGCCAAAGACTCCAGCTTCTGGGATAAGAACTCACTATCTGACAAAAACTGCTGAGAAAACTGGAAAACAGTATGGCAGAAACTGGGCACAGACCAAACGTCTGACACCATATACCAAAATAAAGTCCAAATAGGTACACGATTTAGATGGAAAGGCTGATACTATAAGCAAATTGGGAGAGCAAGGAAAAGTTTACCTGTCAGATTTTTGAAGAATAGAAGAATTCATGACCAAACAAGAGATAGAGAATATTATGAAATGCAAAATGGATAATTTTGATTACATTAAACTGAAAAGATTTTATACAAACAAAGCCAATACAATCAAGATTAAGAGGGAAGCAGAAAACAGGGAAAAGGTTTTTATAACCATTATCTCTGATAAAGGTCTCGCTTCTAAAATATATAGAGAACAGAGTCAAATTTACAAGAATACAGGTCATTCCCCAATTGATAAATGGTCCAAGGTTATGAACAGGCAGTTTTCAGAGAAAGTAATTAAAGATATCTATATTCATACAAAAAAAGTTCTAAATCACTATTGATCAGAGATGAAAATCAAAACAATTCTGAGGTACCACATTTTTATCTGTCAGATTGACTAACACAACAAAACAGGAAAATTATAAATGCTAGAGAAGATGTGGGAAAACTAGAATACTCATGCACTGTTGGTGGAGTTGTGAGTTGATCCAACCATTCTGGAAAGCAGCCTGGAACTATGCCCAAAGGGCTATAAAAATGTGTATACCCTTTGACCCAGCTACACTTTCTAGGACTATATCCAAAAGAGTTCATAAAAATGAAAAAAGGACCCACATGTACAAAAATATTGATAGCAGCTCTTTTTGTGGTAGCCAAGAACTGGAAATTGAAGGGATGCCCATCAACTGGGGAATGGCTGAACAAGTTGTGGTATATGAATGTAATGAAATACTATTGTGCTATAAGAAATGATGAGCAGGTAGACTTCAGAAAAACCTGGAAAGACTTATGTGAACTGATGCAGAGTGAAGTGAATGTTGTACACTGTTACAGTCACACTGCATGATGACTAACTTTGACAGAGTGGGCTCTTCTCAGCAATGCAAGGATCTAAGACAACTCCGAAAGGCAGATTGAAGCATGCTATTTGGTCACTCTCATTTGTGTTTTGTTTTTTTCTTTCTCATGATTCGTTCTACTGGTTATAATTCTCCTTTACAACGTGACTAATGTTGTAAACTAATGTGAAAATGTTCAATATGAATGTATGGGTGGAACAATAGTCTAGGAACTGAAAACGGGTCCAAGAAACAGTTGAAGTTCATCAAGTTGTTAGGGACAATTAAAGATGGAGGAAGACAGGCGCATGACCCACTGTCTAGGAGCCGTGAATCAGTGGAGTTATACAAGAAAGAGGCTTGGAGGAATCCTCCCCAAGCCAAAGCATCGATGTGCATACTGTCGTGAGGAGGGGGCAGCTAGGGTACAGTAAATAGAGCACCGGCCCTGGAGTCGGGAGAACCCGAGTTCAAACCCGGCCTCAGATACTTAACATTTACTCATCGTGTGACCTTGGGCAAGTCATTTGACCCCAATTGCCCAGCCTTCCCCCTCCAAAAAAAAAAAAGCCAAAAAAAAAGAAAAGAGAAGAACTGTCACAAGGAAGCAGTGTTCACAGGGTAATGGAAATGTAGAGGGAAACCTTTTTTTTTTTTTTGATAAAATGGAAAACAGAAATTCAGGTGAAAAAAAGAGATCACAGACGGGATGCTGTAGGTTTGCTTCCAGTGACAGATAACACAATCAGAAGAAGAAGGGTTGCTCGACTTTGAACCGATGCCCACAGCAGGAAGGAGAACAGTGATACCTTGTTCAGAGCCACTGTCCTGGTTGTCTAATTATCCATTCAGGTCCATGATTTCATTCAAGGAAATAATAAAATAGCAACCAAACCCTCCAACTCAAACCAAACTACAAAGAATGAGTAAAACAAATGAGTGGTTTGGATTAGGCTTGTCAATATGGTTCCCATGTTATCGTCCCAATAAGCACTGCAGTTTCCCTTTTTAATCCACTTTTCAATAAGCCTAAGGTAAGGAAAGGAAAGGAACCAGACCAGAGAGCTCTTTGTCTAGAGAATTCCTGGATGAGTAAGTCCATCCAGTCATTCAGGCTGGCATGTTCTCTTAAAATCTTAGGCTGTGAGAGCAACCTAAAGCATGGAGGGGCAAAGCCAGTTTGGGTCAGATGTGCAACCGGACCCCAGGCCTTGGAGGTCAACAGTTCATTCATCAATCCAGCTAGTACCAAGGGAAAAGCAGAACGCACACAATTTACAAATGGAACTCACAGATTTAGAATAGGATGATCCCATGTTCTAAGTCACAAACATAACCTTCCCAAGATGGTTAGTGCAATTCTGAGATTCAGCTAAAGTTGGGGAGGAGGGGGTCGGTTGTTGCTACAGTCTAACAAGACTGCCCATGTGCTATTACACATCCCCCCGGAGGGTGAATGGACTTCCTCTAAGAGATGAAATGGACAAGATGGCCACAAGACAAGAAGGCATCAAAACGGGCCACAACATGCCTATGCCACCACAGACCCAATGAAATAGCCAGTTAACACACAACAAAGAGTTGGGAGCATTGTGTTTAAATTACATATTAATAATTTATTTGAATTTAAATGCATATGAGTTTATATTAAATTAAAATGCAAAAGACCTGATGTAAAAATGATTGATGCATTTGAAAATACTGGGGGCTCCAATGGTCTGCTGAATTGACTGGGACTTAAAGTAGAGTATGTCATGGGTAAGTGCCAAGTGTGAAAATTATCATATTATCTTCTTTAAAACCCAAGTTGGAGGGCAGCTAGGTGGCGAAGTGGATAGGGCACCGGCCCTGGAGTCGGGAGGACCTGACTCAAACCTGGCCTCAGACACTTAACACTTACTAACCATGTGACCTTGGGCAAGTCATTTAACCCCAATTGCCTTGCCCTCCCCCCTCCAAAAAAAAAAGGCAAAAAAACCCAAATTGGTCATAATGGTGACAACTGTGAATGGACATGGGAAATCTATCCTCTCAAACTAGACATTGTAGAGACCTCTACAATTCAACAGGACCAGAACTAGAGTCATTTCTCCCCTCCCCAGCCCACCCCTCATTTCAAGGCACATCACCTCTCACCTGAACTGCCAAGATAAGCTCCTAATTCGTATCCTTATGCCAAGTCTCTCTCTCTCTACTCCATTCCATCTTCCATAGAGCTGCTAGCAGACACCAATAAAGTGCCCAACACCGATAAAGGCCATACTAAGTTCCGGCCCATGGGCTGCATACCAGCAACAGAAAGAAGGGCAGAAATCAGGCCCTGCCCTCCAGGTATGCTGAGTCCATGGGGGAGACAACACACCAGCAGCTGGGTACCAACAAGATGATCTCACATGGGATTTTGGACAACGAGCAAAAGCCCCCTCTCACTTCCAGAATCACACACAGGCTCCTCTGATTAGCTCTTGAAAGCCCTTCTTAACCTGGTGACAAAGTGCCATTCCACACGCAACATACTGGCCACCCAAACTGGCCTTCTCTCTGTTCCTTACACACAGCATCCTCTTCAAGGAAGAGAGACCACCTCTCCACCTCTTCCTCTCAGAATACTTCTCTTTCTTCAAGATGAAGGTCAAGTTTCAGCATCCTGGTGTTAACCTCTCAAGTGTGGTCCAAACCAGATTAAACTGGGATGTGCTTAAGAAAATACATAAAAATATCATACAACCTAGATGATGTTAATTTGTGGTTTTCAAAGTCAATGTGCCTGCAGTTTCCATTTGGTGTAATGGATTGGCCACAAAGCCAGGGAGAGCTGGTTCAAGTGTTACTTCTGTACCCACCTGACCCTTTCTGTGTGCCTAGGGACACTGGTGGAGTACACTGCCTGTATCAGTCTGGTCCCCATAGCTATGTTTCTTTATGCCCATGCTCTCTCCTCCATTGGCACAAAAGTTGCTGGAGAGTAGGAATGGTTTTCTTCTTTGTATCTGCATCACCAGAGCTGATGCACTCAATACAAGATCAATGGCCAACTCAGTCTACCTAAGTGGCCCGGAGTAGATCCCTACCTAATGTCCCCTATCATCATTTCTGATCTTTAAATGTTAGTGGCTCCTAAGTTTCTCATTACTCTCTGCCTTTTGTGAACAAGGAGGCTTTCAAAAAGTACACACTTTCATTACAGCCTTACCCACTTTAAACCTCAGTGCCCAGGAACATATTAAAAAAAAAAAAAGCCACAACCCAACTAACTCAAATGGTATTGATTTGACAAAAACAAAGACTCTGGAGTCCTACTATCCTGAGAGGGATGAACCATTAAAATTCTTTTATTTTTATTCCATACTATCTTCTGCAACTTTTTAAAGGCCTATCACTTGGCACAAAATATTGTACAGATGATTATCAATCTCATTTATGAATTTTATGAAATTTTGGAAAAAAGTACAAGTCCAATTAAACACATCCAACAAGTGTCAGCATTTGCACCAGGCAATCTGAAGGACATGTTCCCGTATTCAGTATTGACAAAGTCGTTCTTAAAATCCCTTAAGTCTTTCCTCACAAAGAGAGGAAGGACAGTACCATAACATTTACTATGCAATTCCAGGTGTCTTTCAGACCCAAGGAAACCCATTCCAATCCATTTACTGGCTGTTCTTAAAACAGAGAGACTCCTTCAGGAATACCATCAAGATCACTAGCAAAAGTAACTTTTCAAAGTACAAGAGACTTCTGGCCACAGTACTCCTGCAGGAAGAACCCAGGTCAGTCTGTGAGAAGGAAGTTGAAGATTCAGCCCAGCTACCATCAAATGGCTGGACACAGAGCCTTGATGCCAACACCTGGGGGGCCAAAAGGTTGGGTTAAAAATGAAACTTCCACTTTCTAACAGTTTGCAGCATTCTTGGATCAGTGCATTCAAACTAGCTAAAGCGTTAGATATTCCTTAATACCCATGTCATGAAAAATTAGCCTATAATGTTATTTCTTTTTTTTTACTTTTTGGAGGGCAGTTGGGGTTAAGTGACTTGCCCAAGGTCACACAGCTAGTTTTTGTGTTAAGCGTTTGAGGCCGAATTTGAAGTCAGGTACTCCTGACTCCAGGGCCAGTGCTCTACTCACTACGCGACCTAGCCGCCCCATATAATGTTATTTCTTAAGACTAACACTCTAGAGGCCCAGAAGACAACCCCGGGCGGCCCAGAAGAGGCCTGATCAACATGGCGGCAAGCTGACCCACCAACCACAAGGGCCACTGCCAGGCCTATAAATGCAGGGACAGAGCAGGGCAAGAGTCAAATGTAGGGCTCCTAGCACGGGCAGCAGCTACTCCAGGGATTATCAATCCACAGCATAGAAATTTAAAAAGCCCCTATCTGGACCTCCAGGGACCAGGATGGAAGAGTGAACCCAGGCTGCCCCCCTCTGACCCTGAAAACATAGGAATTATTGGCCCAGGGCAAAACCTTAAACAATAAAGTCTTGGGAACCCTGGAGGAAGGGCGTGGCTAGGACCCTGCTTCAAAATGGGTAAAAAGCAGACTGCAAAGACAAATAGACTCTGGAGTCCTACCATCCAGAGAGGGAGGAACCCAATTCAGAGGGAGACAGTGTTGACTCCACACCCACAGATGAAGCCTCAACAGGGAACTGGTATCAAGCACAGAAAGCTCTCCTAGATGAGCTCAAAAGGAACTCTGAAAACCAAATTAGAGAGATAGAAGATAAAATGAATAATTCTTTTAAAATCAAAAACTGCAAAATTAGAAAAACATTACAATGAGAAAAACAGCTCTTTAAAAAGAAAAATGTGTGATATGGAAAAGGAGCTTCAAAACTAACCTAGGAGGGGTGGCTAGGTGGCGCAGTGAATAGAGCACCAGCCCTGAAGTCAGGAGGACCTGAGTGCAAATCCAGCCTCAGACCCTTAACACAAAAACTAGCTGTGTGACCTTGGGCAAGTCACTTAACTCCAAATTGCCCTCCCAAAAAAAGCAAAAAAAAAAAAAAAAGGAGGAAAATAATTCACTAAAAACTAGAATCAACCAAATTGAAGCAAGTAACTATGAGGAGCCAAGAAGTTTCCATTACATCAAGAATGGAAAAAAATTAGAAAAAGAGGTAAAATATCTCAATGGAAAAATACCAGACCTGAAAAACAGATCCAGGATTGAGAATCTGAGAATTATTGGCCTACCGGAAAATTATGATGAAAAAATGAGCCTGGACAACATCTTCCAAGAGCTCATTAAAGAAAACTGCCCTGAGATACTAGAAACCAGAGGGTAAAATAGAAATCAAGAGAATCCACTAGACACCTCCTGAAAGAGATCCCAAAATGAAAAGTCTGCGAAATGCTGTGGCCAAACTCCAGAACTACCAGGTAAAAGAGAAAATACTACAAGCGGCCAGAAAGAAACAATTCAAATATCTTGCAACCACAGTGAGGATCGCTCAGGATCTGGCAGCCTCTACACTGAAAGATCGGAGGAAGTAGAATACAATTTTTCTCAAGGCAAAAGAGCTCGGGTTACAATCAAGGATCACCTACTCAGCGAGAATGAGCATATTCTTCTAGGCAAGGAGATGGTCATTCAATGAAATAATGGACTTCCAGACCTTCCTGATGAAAAAGCCAGAGCTCAATGGAAAATTCAACCTCCAATTACGAGATGCAAGAAAGACACAGAAAGGTAAACAAGGAAAACACACACACATACCCTGTTATTTTATAAGAGTAAACTGTTTGAGGCGGCCAGGTGGCGCAGTAAGAGCACCGGCCCCAGAGTCAGGAGACCTGGGATCAAATCTGGGCTCAGATACTTAGCACCACACCCAGAAATAAGTGGCCGTGTAACCTTGAGCAAGTTACTTAACCCCAATTGCTTAAAAAAAAAAAAAGAGTAACTGTTTATAGACAAGTAGAGGGTATGGGTATAAATTACACAAAATGACAATAAAAACAGCTTATTAAGGGCTACAAAGGGACTGCAATGGAAGAAGAGCAAAGAATGGAGCAGAAAAGGGTTATGCCACATAAAGAGGCATAAAAAACAATATAGTAGAGGGAAAAAAGGGAGGGAGATGAGCATTATATGAGCTTTTCCCTCATTGGTTCTAGTGCAAGGAGGGAATAACACAACCAGTTAAGCACAGGACTCCATCAAGAAGAGACACAAAACATATCAAAATAGAGGGAAAGAGGGGAGGGTTAGGAGCTTCGCATGAGATTTGTTCCTGTCCATCTTAGTGCGAAGAAGAAATGACGTACTACATTAAGTATAAAAATCTATCTACAGGCAGTAGGAAGGGGGAAGGGTGGTTAGAAGGGAGGGAAGAAGTAAGGGAGTAGTAAGGAAGAAGGAAGGAAGAAGTAAGGAGGAAAAGGGAGGGGGGCTGATAAGAAGGGAATACTGAGGGAGGCAGTGGTCAAAAGGAAAACTCTTAAGCAGGGGAATGGAGAAGGGGAGAAAAATGAAAGCATATAAAAACATAAACAGGGGAGGGAATAGGATGGAGGGAAAGAGACAGATAGTAATCATAATTGTGAACATGAATGGGATAAATTCTCCCACAAAACAGAGGCGGATAGTAGAACAGATTAAAAAGCTTAATCCTACAATATGCTGTTTACAAGAAACACATCTGAAACAGAGGGATACACACAGGGTAAAGGTAAAAGGCTGGAGTAAAATATATCATGCCTCAGCTAAAGTAAAAAAAAGCAGGGGTAGCAATATTTATCTCAGATAAAGCAAAAGCAAAAATAGATCTAATTAAAAGAGATAAGGAAGGAAACTATATCCTGCTAAAAGGCACCATCGAGAATGAAGCAATATCATTACTTAACATATATGCACCAAGTGCTATAGCATCCAAATTCCTAGAGGAGAAGGTAAAGTAATTAGAGGAAGAAATAAACAGAAAAACTATACTAGTGGGGGACCTTAATCTCCCCCTCTCTGAACTTGATAAATCCAACCTCAAAATAAACAAGAAAGAACTTAAGGAGATGAATAGAATTTTAGAGAGGGTAGGTAAATAGATCTCTGGAGAAAACTGAATGGGGATAAAAAGGAATATACCTTCTCCTCAGCAGTACATGGCACATACACAAAAATCAACCAGGTACTAGGACATAAAAACCTCAAATTCAGTGCAGAAAGGCAGAAATATTAAATGCATCATTCTCAGATCATGATGTAATAAAAATCATATGCAATAAAGGGCCATGGAAAGATAGACTAAAAATTGGAAATTAAACAATTTAATACTAAAGAATGAGTGGGTCAAACAAGAAATTATGGAAATAATCATTAACTTCATTCAAGAGAATGACAATAATGAGATAACATACCAAAATTTGTGGAATGCAGCAAAGGTGGTTCTTAGGGGAAGTTTTATATCCCTGAGTGTATATGTGAATAAATTAGAGAAAAGGGAGGTCAATGAATTGGGCATACAATTGAAAAAGCTAGAAAAAGTACAAATTAAAAATCCCCAATTAAATACTAAATTAGAAATAATGAAAACCAAAGAAGAGATTAACAAAATTGAAATTAAGAAAACTATTGAATTAATAAATAAAACGAAGAGCTGGTTTTATGAAAAAACCAATAAAATTGATAGACCCTTAGCAAATGATGAAAAAAAAGGAAACCAAATTATGAGTATCAAAAATGAAAACGGTGAATTTAACTCCAATGAAGAAGAGACTAAAACAATAATTAGGAATTCTTTTGCCAAATTATACACATAAATTTGACAATCTTGGTGAAATGGATGAATATTTATAAAAATATAAGCTGCCCAGATTAACTGAAGAGGAAGTAAATTACTTAAATAACCCCATCTCAGAAAAAGAAACTGAACAAGCCATCAGTGAACTCCCTAGGAAAAAATCTCCAGGGCCAGATGGATTTACTAGCAAATGCTGTCAAACATTTAAAGAACAATTGATTCCAATACTCTACAAACTATCTGGGAAAATTAGTGAAAGAGTCCTACCAAATTCTTTTTATGACACAAATATGGTACTGATACCTAAATCTGGAAGAGATAAAACAGAGAAAGAAAATTATAGACCAATTTCCCTCATGAATATAGATGCAAAAATTTTAAATAAAATATTAGCAAAAAGACTACAGCAACTTATCACAAGAATAATACACTTTGATCAGGCAGGATTTATTCCAGGAATGCAAGGATGGTTTAATATTAGGAAAACCATCAGTATAATTGATCATATCAACAACAAAACTAACAGAAACCACATGATTATCTCAATAGATGCAAAATAAGGCTTCTGACAAAGTACAATATCCATTCCTATTCAAAACACTAGAAAGTATAGGAATAAATGGAGCCTTCCTTAAAATAGTAAGTAGCATCTATTTAAAGCCATCAGCAAGTATCATATGTAATGGGGATAAGCTAGAAGCATCTCCAATAAGATCAGGGTTGAAACAAGGGCGTCCTCTATCACCCCTCTTATTCAATCTGGTACTAGAAATGTTAGCAGCAGCAATTAGAGAAGAAAAAGAAATCAAAGGAATCAATTAGGCAAAGAAGAGACCAAGTTATCACTCTTTGTGGATGATATGAAGATATATTTAGAAAATCCTAAAAAATCAAGTAAAAAAATACTTGAGACAATAAATACATTTGACAAACTTGCAGGATATAAAATAAATCCACATAAAAGTTCAGCATTCCTGTATATTTCTAATGAAATCCAACAGCAAGAGATAAAAAGAGAAATCCCATTTAAAGTTACTGTAGACATTATAAAATATTTGGGAATCTACCTGCCAAAACAAACCCAGGACCTATATGAACACAATTACAAAACACTTTTCACACAAATAAAGTCAGATCTAACTAACTGGAAAAGCATCAATTGTTCAGAGCTAACATAATAAAAATGACAATTTTACCTAAATTAAATTACATATTTAGTGCCATACCAATCAATCTACCAAAAAATTACTTTATAGAATTAGAAAAAATAGTAAAAAAAAAATTCATTTGGAAGAACAAAAAGTCCAGATTATCAAGGGAATTAAAGGGAAGAAATGCTAGGGAAGGTGGCCTAGCTATACCAGATGTTAATCTGTATTATAAAGCAGCAGTCATCAAAACTACTTGGTACTGGCTGAGGAATAGAGCAGTGGATCAATGGAGTAGATTGGGTACACGAGATTCAGCAGGCAATGACTATAATAATCTACTCTTTGATAAACCCAAAGACCCAGTTTTTGGAATAAGCATTCACTATTTGACAAAAACTGCTGGGAAAACTGGAATACAGTATGGCAGAAACTGGGCAGAGACCACTATCTAACATCATATACCAAAATCAAGTCTAAATGGATACATGATCTAGGTATAAAGGATAATACTATAAGCAATATGGGAAAGCAAGGAATAGTTTACCTGTCAGGTTTATGGAGAAGAGAGGACTTCACAAACAAACAAGAGTTAGAGAGCATTATAAAAGCAAAATGGATAACTTTGATTACATAAAACTGAAAAGCTTCTGTACAAACAAAGCCAATGTAACCAAGATTAAGAGGGAAGTGGGAAAAAATTTTTACAACCAATGTCTCTGATAAAGGCTTCATTTCTAAAATATACAGAGAATTGAGTCAAATCTATAAGAATATAAGTCATTCCCCAATTGATAAATGGTCAAAGGATATGAACAGGCCGTTCTCAGAGGAATAAATTAAAGATATCTATAAGCATATAAAAAAATGCTGTAAATCACTAATGATTAGAGAAATGCAAATCAAAACAACTCCGAGGTACCACATCTCACCAGTCAGATTGGCTAAGATGACAAAACAGGAAAATGACAAATGCTGGGGAGGATGTGGAAAAATTGGAATACTAATACATTGCTGGTGGAGTTGTGGACTAATCCAAGCATTCTGGAGAGCAATCTGGAACTATGCCCAAAGGGCTATAAGGAATTTCATATCCTTTGACCCAGCAATACCACTTCCAGGGTTGCATCCCAAAGAGATCATAGAAGCGGGAGGAAGACCCATATGTACAAAAATATTTATAGCAGCTCTTTTTGTGGTGGCAGAGAATCGGAAATTAAGGGGATGCCCATCAACTGGGGAATGGCTAAACAAATTATGGCATATGAATGTAATGGAATACTATTGCACCATAAGAAATGAGGAGCAGACAGTCTTCATATTTACCTGGAGAGGCTTATACTAACTGATGCTGAGTGAGAAGAGCAGAACCAGGAAAAATGCGTACACAATTACAGACACAACATATGTGTGATGACCAACTTTGATAGACCAGACTCTTCTCAGAAATGCAGAGCTATAAGTAAACTCCAAAAGACTCATGATGGAGAGAGATGTCTACATTCAGAGAAAGAACTAGAAAGAACAGAGTTTGAATGCAGACAGAAGCAAATTACCTGCTCTCTTTTTTTTTCTTGTTTCGTTTTGTTTCCTCTTTCCCACTGTTCATTCCATCTGATACAATCCTTCTTTATAACCTGACCAATGTCTACTGTGAAAGTATCTGCAGATCCTATACCTGATTGTATGCCTCTATGGGGGAGTAGGGGGGAGATAGAGGAAGAAAATTTGAAACTCGAAGAACTGGGGAACTGAATCTTGTAAACTAAAAGTAAACGAACAAATTAATAAAGACCAAAAAAAAAAAAAAAAGGACTAACACTCTATTCCCTGTCCCTGGCAGTAGGGTGTCGGCAGGGCAGACTACACAGGTTACAGGGTCTTAGGCTGAGAGGTATGTTTTACAGATGAGGCTGAGAGAGGTGTAAAGTGACTTGTGCCAGGTCACACAGGTTGGAAGTAAGCATCTAGGCTGGGATCTGCCCCAAGGGCTTCAAGGCTCATTTCCCTGGAGCACAATTCTTCTCTCAATTTCTGGAGACTGTTGGAAGGAATGAAAAAAAAAAAAAAATAACAGACTAAATATGCCCTGAGAAGAAAGTGAAATATAATGAAAGCCCACCACGAGGTTTCCTGCCTCTCTAGCTCCCTCCTCCCATATGCTCTCCTCCCTGCTCACTACTTCAAACAGGGCTGAATGACTTGCCCAGGATCACTCAACTATTGAGAGTCTGAGGCCAGCTTTGAACCCAGGAAGAGGAGTCTTCCTGACTCCCGGCCAGCTGCTCTATCCACTGAACCACCTAGTTGCCCAGAAGTTATAATTTTAAAAAGTACGGCATTATAGTACCATTAGCGAAAATATTTACTCTCATGATAACAGTGACTATAAAAAGGAGAACTATTTTTAAAGTCTTGCTTGCACAGTTGTCAGACAAAGAAACCAAAGCTATCTACAGACATAGAAAAAAATGCTCTAAATCACTACTGATTAGAGAAAAGCAAATTAAAATAACCGAGGTACCACCTGCCACCTATCACACTGGCTAGTATGACAAAAAAGGAAAATAATAAATGTTGGAGGGGATATGGGAAAACAGTGACACTAATGCACTGCTGGTGGAGTTGTGAACTGATCCAACCATGCTGGAGAGCAATTTGGAACTCTGCCCAAAGGGTTCTAAAACTGTGCGTGCCCTTTAACCCAGCAATATCACTATTAGGTCGGTACCCCAAAAAGATTTAAAAAATAAAAAAGGTAAAAGGACTTATTTGTATAAAAATATTTATAAAGTTCTTTTTGTGCTAAGAATTAGAAATTGAAGAGATGGTCATCCACTGGGGAATGCCTGAACAAATAAATTGTGGCGTACGACGGTGATGGAATATCGCTGTGCTATAAGAAATGACAAGCAGGATGATTTCAGAAAAACCTGGAGAGACTGACGTGAGCTGATACCAAGCAAAGTGAGCAGAACCACAGCAACACTGTAACAAAAATACCACACAATGATCGACTGGCAACAACTTCATCGTTCTCAGCAACACAATGACTCAAGACAACTAGAAAGGACTCATGCTGACAGTCTGGAAGCCCGTCGAGGGATGCCATTTCTCACTTTCTCTTATTGTCTGAGTTTCTTTCACGAAATGACTAAAATGAAAATGTTTTACATGATTACATACATATGGCCTATATCGGACTGCTGAGGGGGAGGGAGGGAGAGAGGGAGGGACAGAATATGGGGAGGGAGGGAGGGAGGAGAGAGGGACAGAATATGGGGAAGGAGGGAGGGGGAGAGGGAGGGACAGACATAGGACTCAAAACTTTTTTTAAAAGGAGAATATTGGGCAACTAGGAGGCCCTGGAGTCAGGAGGACCTGAGTTCAAATCCAGCCTCAGACACTTAACACGTACTAGCTGTGTGACCTTGGGCAAGTCACTTAACCCCAACTGCCCTGCCTTCCCCTCTCCAAAAAGCAAAAAAGAAAAAAGAGAATGTTAAACATTGTTGTTTACATGTAATTGGGGGAAAAATAAAATATTCTTAAAAATGTCTTGTCTGAAGATGTCGTCATGGGAAGAAAACACATAGCACAAGAATGTGACATGCTGACGTGTGTGTGTATAGGGGCCTCACCACTCACATTACCAAAACGTGACTTGCTTTACAAGAGGCCTGGTTCATTTCTCAATGCAACCTCTAGGAGTTACTAGTTGGCAAGAGAGCTGTAGTTATTCTACCACACTGGGAGCTATTACCCCAGTGAAATCAATGAGAAATACAGCTGCAGAAAACACACAATTCGGATATCTGACCCTGATCTGCTTCTGCAGACTTCACAAGTATTCACCACGGGATGGCCAAGTGCACTGGCCTCTCCAGAGGCCCTGAACCCTGCAGAGCTCATCAGCTTCCGCTCACACCGGGTCTTCTTCCCTCCTGTAACTCGTCGTACTTGGGACAGCAGGGTCTTGTCCAACATCTAACAAACTTTCTTGCCTCCGTGATGCCCCGGAGCCTGGCATCATTTCAATAACTTTCACTGGAGGAGGCACAGACTCAGGAGGTCTCACTCAGGGCTTTTCTACAAACCGAAATAACTCCCTCCAGTCTTCTTGTGAAAAGGGTGGGCTTTTACCTACCTCACTAGGTAGGCCTGTGCATGAAAACACTTGGAAAAAGCATGAAGTGTTATAGGAACACAAAATATTGGAAGTGCCTTTCTCTTTAAACCAGGTGACAAGAAAAAAATCATCTTTTTGTCCAACTATGTTAGGTCATAGCTTCTTTTTAACCTGTATTTAGTGAAAGAATGATGTTCGTTACCAGGTAAATAAATCAAGGAAAAGTGGAGTGACTGTCATTTTGGGTTACTATGTAAAAGCTTCTCTGAAATAAAAGTAGGCCTCAAACCAACCTCAAGTGGCCACTGAAGCCAAACCGGTTTGTAAAGTGACTTGGAGCTGAGCAGAAGCCTGCTTTCTCTTTTTTCTTAATTTCACATCCTGAGTATTCAAACACCCACTGCCACTTTCCCCTCCAATGAGCAAATCTCTCACAATGCTCTCAATTTTCAGAAGTAGAGTACAGATGTAAAAAGCGTTTTTTTTTTTTCCTGTAAAAAAGCAGAGTTAAGAAATTTAATAAAATAATGAGACAGAGAACACTGGGTAGAAACCATGGATTTACTTTAAATAAACAGCACCAAAAAAAACTGCAATTACCTGAAATTAAATGCTAAATAACTGTCTTAAGCTATATAAATATATATATACATGCACAAGGCAGTATGTAACATTCATCAATCTAAACTGAGCCAATGAGAAAAGTTTATAATACAGTCTTAAACTGTGTAGTGTGAGATGCTATTATAACAGAGAATCCACTTTGCTACTCTTATTTCTAAGCAAATCTACTAGACTTGGCTAAATGTACAGGAGTGCCATCTCTCAAGAGAATCCATCTGGTGTATTAGATGCCTACCAACACAGGGCCATCATTCAAAACATTTGGGCAATTACTTTTTAAAGCCATTTCATACGCCCCCACATTCACCATATTTGGCTCCCAATGACTAGGGGTCAGTTCAAAAAATTCAAACCTGCCCTAGGTTGCTCCTGCCAGCTATTTCCCAAAAAAACTATTTCGACCAGAAGGGGGACAGAAATTTCAAAAATATTGAGCAATGACAGTTTCATTTGAATAAGTATATAATTTTCCAAGGTGTAGCCTTCTCTGCAGCATAAAGACAGAAGAAAAAAGTAGATTTCAAAAATGTGTCTTTCTCACACATCACATTGGCTAAAATGATAGAAGGGGAAAATAACAAATGTTGGAGGAAATGTGGAATGGTCGTGAACGGATCCAACCATTTGGGAGCAATCTGGAACGATACCCAAAGAATTGTCAAACTTTATACTCTTTAGCCCACTATGAGGTCTTTTTTCCAAGGTGATCAGGGAAAAAGGAAAAGAACCTCTACATTCTAAACTATTATAGCAGCTCTCTCTGTGGTGGCAAAGAACTGGAAACTGAGGGGATGCCCATCAACTGGGGAATAGCTGAACAAATTGTGCTATGTGATCGGGATGGAATATTACTGTGCTGTAAAAAGTGATGAGCAGGTTATTTAGAAAAACATGGAGAGACTTGCACGAAATAATGAAGAATTTAACAAGCAGAACCAAGAGAACACTGAATACAGTAACGGCAAAACTTGTCTGAAGAATAACTGTCAACAACTAAGCTATTCCGAACACTCTAATTATTCACATCAACCGCAAAGGACCCATGAAGGACCATGCTATCCACCTCCAGAAAGAACTGATAAATGGAATGGAAGCACCCATAGTACACGCATGTGTGTCTATGTGTGTGTGTGTGTTCTCTAGTTTGGGCTGGGGAAAGAGGGAGGGAAACAGCTGGCAACTTAAAATGTAACCAAAAAAAAAAAAAAAAAGCTAAATTTTCCAGAAAAATGTGTCTGAAAGATTAGGGCATTAGGGTTTCTTGATCAGGAAATGTTCCTTTAAAGGATTCACCTGTCTTATTTGTATGCTCAACTAAGAACTCAGCCCAACCACTACATCTGAGCTTTGTATGGGAGAAACAACCAGGCATGTATTAAAATTGATCATTACGAAGTGACCAAGCAAAAGGGTTCTGAAAACCAACACAGCAGACCCCAAGTGAGGGTATGAAAGCCCAAGCCAACATCTCCACCTGCAGCCTACCTTGAATGCAGTACCCACCTCTAAGAGAGGACAGAGCGGGGCTGCTCTCCCATTCTCAAAGGACGTAAGACAAAAGCTGAAGGATAACCCTTGATTCTCCAAAGGACTAAAATCTCTCATTCCCACCCCATCAATACACTGAACACAGAGCTGAAATTACACTTTAATCAACTGCCTACTCCCATTTTAGAGAACAGACTGTGTAATCACAGCATGTGATATGAAGAGCTTTTAAATATAATCTAACAGCTATTAATAAAAATTCCAACTCTCTCAACATCATTAAGATAAATGAAAGCAGCTGGTGTTCTTGGAAACCCCAGCCGTGAATCAAGACTTGATGCTATGAAAGATCTCCAGCTAACTAAAGCCCAACAATGCTACAGTGTGCTCTGCTCTAAACTTTACAGAGGAGGGAGTGAACAACTCCTGAGCTTCAGACTGAGTTGAAATACCCCCATCAGTTTTCAGGAATCATTTTAAAGGACCCAGATCTTTCTTTTGTAAAACAGATCAAAGAAGTATCTGATACTTTCCTCAAAACACTGAATCATGGCATTCAAGTGCCCTCCAGATGAACAGTTAAGCTCGCCTCCACAGAGTCTCCAGTTACCCAAGAGTCAGAAGCACAGCTTCAGTCCAAATGCAACCCTAAAAGGGCCCTGAGACCTGCAAGAGACCCGACAGCCCCTGACACTAAGACATTAGGAAATGCACTGGCCCCCAATCCCCCAGCAGCGCACCAAGCGGTAAAAAAAGGGAAGCCAAGCAGAGGTTTCCTGGGGCTCTCCTTGGCACTACAAATTCTTTCCAGAATCACTAACTGCGGCCCTAAGCAAGTGCCTCCTACAGGCAAAGGACTGGGAAAGGCAGACACACAGCAGGGCACATCTTGTTCCCCCTTTATCACTCGGGGTCTCCACAAACATTCCTTCCTACACCTTCCCATTAACTCTGATCCTCACACCTCCTGACAGCCTAACTTCTGTGCCTGTGAGACAAGGAAGTTAGCAGCCATGTATCTCATCCCGCCTTGGTTCCCAGCTTTTCAGGCCGAGGTATGGCTTGTCTCCCCTTTAGACTATAAGCTCCTGGGGGGCAAGGACCGTCTTTAGACTCATTTTGTCCCCCAGCATCTAGCATACAGTAGATGCTTAATAAATGTTTGCTGACTACTGACAGAACAGATGCTTCACTTGGTGACAGCAGCAGGGAGGTGACTGAAAAAACTTCCGGCAGAAGGTGAAGCCTAGAGGGAAACTGAGGCTGATATGAAGAGGCAGCCTGTGTGAGGAACAGCAAGGAGAGGCCAAGGGCTGGAGCACAGAGTACATGGAGAGACAGGAACGAGTCAGGAAGAGAAGGGCTCTGAATGCCAGAGAGGAATTTCTGTTCATACCAGAGCCGAGAACGAACCTCTGGGGCTTCCACAGCTTCAGCTGTGAAGCGATGTGACATGACTTGAGCCAGGAAGACCGATTAGGGAACAGGCCAGAAGGGTTTGAACTGAGATGGTGGCAATGCTGGAGAGGAAGGAAGAAAGGGGAAGGTGCTGAGATAGACCAGGAGGAGGGGGAGGCTGCTGAGATAGACCAAAGTGATCTAACTGTTCAACACCTTTTCTTGTTCAATTAAAACAACAGGGCAGAGCAACTGAACCTGTGTTTTCACTGCTACAGGAAACTTCTGGAAGAGAAAGCTCACTGGGAGCCTTCACTTCAGCCTAACAGGCAGCAGAGCATGGGTCAACAAAGACTCCAACGAATCCACGTTTTCCCGCCTTCATTAGGCAGGGCTGCCTCTCACCCAATTAGACAAACAATAAAATTCCATGAGTCACAAAACACAAGGCTGTGGCTAGAACCAGATGATAACAGAATGTTTCTGTTTCAGTTTACACAGAGAATCCTCAGCACCGTTATCTACAAGCCCCAGGCTCTACAATGAGGGTCTCATTTGATCCATACCCCACCTGAAAAACTGGGGCAAACTGGGTAAGTGACTTGCCCAGGGTTACATATTGAGTAAGTGTCCAAGGCCACATTTGAACTCAGGTCTTCCTGATTCCAAGCACACAGATTTTATTATCTATGTAATGACATGTTATTTATGTGAGTCCCTATTTTGAGATAAGCAAAAATTTTCAATTTTATGGAAACAAGAAATAAAAGTGACTGTTCCTCTGATTTTGACAAAAGCCTGATTCAAAACTGTCTTAGCCCATCAGCATGACCTTTTCTCTCTTACTAAACAAAAGTAAACTAAAGGCACTCAAAACTATAAGATTGCAAAAAAACAAGTCTGCACTGTAAGAACTAACTATTCACAGGAGAAAGGTGAGGTAAGAGAAAATAAAAAAATAAAAAAAATTTCAACTAAAATAACCACAAAATGGAGTCAAAATTACAGTACTAGAACACAGTCTTCAAAACATTAAGCAGATTTGCTGCTGCTCAGTCATTTTCAGTCATGTCCAACTCTCCATGAACCCATTTGGGGTTTTCTTGGCAAAGATACTGGAATAATTTGCCATTTCCTTCTCCAGCTCATTTTACCAAGGAAGAAACTGAGGCAAATGGGGGAAGTGACTTGCCCAAGGTCCCACAGATAGTATGTTTTTGAGGCCACATTTGAATTCAGGTCCTCCTAACTCCAGCCCTGGCCCTCTATTCACTGCTCTACATAGCTGCTCTTATGCAGATTTGTAGCAAAGGTCATTTGTTTATAAGACCAGGACTTTGGAAAAATAAAAACTCCAGACTAATTGGGGCTCTTTGTGCAGGTGGACTTCCTGCCTGCAGCCTCAAGCTTCCCAAGTAACCAACAAAATAGAAAAGCTTCAAACTCAAAGAAAATAGGTGTGGAAAAATTCTGTTCCATTCCCCAAACCTTTCTCTATCAGGAGCTCCTCCGGCCAAGATCCTCTCTGAGGGAAGTGAAGACCCGTTGGTAGAGGGAAGGAGGGAAGGAGAGAAGCGGGGGCTCAGAGGAAAGGCGGCAGCAACAGAGAACCCCCTGAGAGAAGTATCCAGACAAACCTCTCCAGAAGCTCAGAAACCCACTCTCCATTTGTGGGGTGCTGCACCTGGAGGAAGCTGGGGAGTTAGGAGAGCGGAGTCTGCGTTCCCCCATCCACGAAGCCTTTACTCTGTATGAAGGGACACAGGAAGGTGCCCATGACGGAACCTCAGCTGAGTCGGGAAGGAGAGGCAAGCGGCCCTAGGCAGTGTGTCCCACAAAGGGCAGGCCCACTCAGGGCTGGCCTTTCTTCTGCTCACATTACGAAGCTGGTGACCATGAGAAAACAGGGGAGTAAACTGCAGAGGCATGGTTTGAACAAAGGGCTGGAATCAATGAATAAGCTCTTAGCTAGGGCCAGGTACTACACTCAGCAGTGGGAAAAAGGCCTCATGTTGAAGGTGGCCCCAGAGCAGCATCCTGAAGGGAACCTGGGATTCTGAAAGGCCCTGGTGAGGAGGCCCAACCTCACAGGTAGCAGGGTCAGCAAAGCGCCAAAGCCTGGGGGCAAGAAACATCACTTGGTCCAGGACTGCCTGACCACAGAAAGCCCAAGTGAAGACTGACTGCAGAGGAAAGGACAAACACAAGAGAGTCGGGGAAGAGCTTAGCAAGGAGTGACAAGAAGGACACTGAGGGTGGAGAACCTTTGACAGTATCAGGAAGCCCTAGAAGGGAAAGTTCAGAAGGGGAGAAGAGCTGGGGTGAGGAGGAGCTGGAGAGGCCTACAGGGCATGAAGGGCAACAGCCCAAACCAGAGGGACAGCAAGAAACAAAGGTGGGACACATTCCTCTGTCGACATTTCAGAGCAACACAAAAATCTGTGCAGAAAAATTACTCCAATAAACCACAACAATTTAAAATTTTGTCTAGAATACTTTCCACAAAGGCAGGAAAGGACTGACCATTTTAGAGGCATCTCTTACCTTCTCCCACTCCTCTCCTTCTCCGAGGACAGCTGCAGATGCCTTTTGCCCCATCTGACAAGGACCTGCCTGAGGCCTCCGCCCATGGGAACCTCCAGCACCTCAAAGGCCCCTGTCCTCAGAGGTCTCTCTGGAGCACAGCTGAGGCAGGCTCCCCCACCCAGACTCCCAGGTTGCTGACTGCAGTCCATCTGTCACTACAGACTGAAGGAAAACCCCTTGCATCTGGGCTACTTCACTGTGAGCCCTGTTACATGCAGCACTACGCTGGAGAAAAAGAGGGCTTTGGGGCACATTTTCCCCTTCATTTCACTAGAAGCAGGAATCCTGCCATCAGCAAAGCTCTTCTGAATGATACGTGTAGTACACACCAAGGACCAGGGTCCAAAACCCAGCTGAGCTCACTACCAGATGCCCAACCTGAGGGAAGTCACTTCAAACTTGAGTTTTCTCTTCTTCAAAATGAAGGGGAAGGGGAAAGGAGGGAAGAGGAAAGGAAAGAAGGGGAAGAAGAAGAGGAAGGGAAAGAGGAAGGGGAAGAGGGAGGGGTCCTATCAGGGTTTCCATGGCCTGTGTAGCTACAGGCTCCTCATTTTGCCAGCTTCTCTGTGACCTGCAGGCCCACTGAACACCCCCCCAACACCACCATTTCTGTCTTAGCTCCACAGTTTAGGGCCTGGGGGCCCCCTTTCCACCTCTGGGAATGCTCCCAACCTGGAAGCCCTCCTCCTCCTCCACTTCTCCCAGCCCCCAAACCTGGAAGCTCAAGGCAACCTTCCAGACCTAGTCACTGTCTCTTGCTACTTCCTCCCCCCAGCCCTTTACAATCAGGGGTGCCTTTAATGCTTCACAGAACCTACTCTCAACAGGAACACCAATAACTTTGGCTGCAAAACTCAGCCCATGCCCTCCCCTCAGACTGTGTGCCAGCACTGCGCTGAAAGCTAGGCTCTGTCCCAACCCACGTCTCCTTCTCCAACTGTCTGTAACAGAGAGCAGCATCCAATGGCTCCAACCACCACTTCATATAGGTGGCTCTCAAAAACGGGGGTCCAGGCCTGCATTTGGAGTGCTTGCTGTGTCTTCTACCTGCTGCCCCATAAACTCACTAAGTTCCAACCAAAACCCATCATCTTTGCCCGGGGAAAAAAACCTTCCTTCTGACTTCCCTATTTTTCTTAACAAAATAATTATCACTAAGACTATGCCTATGCCCCAAAGATAAAAGAGGAAAAAGACCTATTCATAGGAAAATGTATAATTATAGCAGCTTTTCAGAGTAGTAAGGAATTGGATAAATTATGGTCTGTGACATCATGGAATACTATTATGCATTAAGAAATGATGAAAGGCAATTTAAGTGACATCCAGGAAGCCCTGCATGAAAACAATGTACATAATAACGGCACTGTAAAAAAAGGCAACTTTGCAAGGCCTAAGAATTGTCATCAATTCAATGACCAATCTGATCAAGGCATGAGGAAGTGTGCTTTCCCATCTCCTGACAGGCAGGTGACAGCCACTTTTGGACAAGGCCAATGCAGGGTGACCACTCAGGTCTGTTAACAAGGATTTTGTTTTTCTTTATTTTTTTCATGGGGAAGAAAGGGAGAGAAGAAATGGGGGTGGGGGGAGAAGAAAACCACTTCCTATGCATTAAAAAAAAATTTAGTTTCTTAAGAAAAAGGCTTTTATAAACTTCTATTGACTTCACCAAAAATACTGAGTGAATTTTTTTAAACCAACATTAGCTTTGTTAGACAGTCCTAAAATCTCCAAATCATCTTGAACTTTCTGTTCTCACTCAGTAGCCAAAATCAAATGGGTGACAGGGAATTGGAGGGAGAAAAAAACTGCTGATTAGATACAAAAATGAAAAAAGTCCAACAACTGTCGAGTACTAGCTAGTCTCTCTCTATGAAATTTGGATCTTCTCCATTTTTGCAGCAACTGTTGGGTTCAAACCTTCAGGTAACTGTCATCCAATCACCCTGTCTACCTCCCTCCTCTATCCTACCACATTTACATCTTAACACAAGCCCCGCCCCCAGCTCATTTTCCTACCTGATGACACAGCCAATAGGGGCCATGTGCTTGTTGCTGTAACATGCCCTGTCCTCATCCTGATCCCACCTGGCAGCCGTCAGCTCACACATCATCACTTGTTCCTTGACACTTTCCATGATGTATCCCAAGACTGGATGGGATCTCTCAACTCTAAGGAATCAAGATGTATGTTGGAACCACTGCTGCCGTCACTCCTGGCTTTCATTTCATTTACTTATTTATTTTTGGCTTCCAACATTCATTTTTTAGAAGATTTAGAGTTCCAAATTCTCCTCCCTCTCTCTTGCCCAAGACGGCATGCTATACATGTGCAGCCATGTTAAACATAATTCCACAGTAGTCATGTTGTGAAGAAGAAACAGACCAAAAGGGAAAAATAAAAAGCGAAAATAGCCTGCTTTGCTCTGCATTCAGACTCCATGGCTCTTTCTCTGGATGTGGACGGCATTTTTTATCATGAGTTGTTTGGAGCTGTCTTAGATCCTTGCATTGCTGAGAAGAGCTAAGTCTATCAAAGCTGGTCATCACACAATGTTGCGGTTCCAGTATACAATATACCCCTGGTTCTGCTCACCTCACTCAGCATCAATTTATAGAAGTCTTTCCAGGTTTTTCTGAAGTCTACCTGCTCATCATTTCTTATAAAACAAGTTATTTCATTATATTCATACACTACAACTTGCTTGGCCATTCTCTATTTTATGGGCATCCTGTCAATCACCAATTCTTTGAACTGGCTTGCATTTACAAATGCTTTATTTTGGAGCTATTCATTCACTTGATGCCATTTTACAGACGGGGAAACTGAGGCATACAGAAGTTAAATGACTTGCCCAGAGTCACCGAGCTAACATCTTCCTGATTCCAAGCCCTGCATTCTAACCACTACACTGCTTGTCTTGAAAATCCCTTGTTTTTGTGCTCAAAGGGCTATAAAATTGTGCATATCTTTTTGATCCAGCAATACCACTGTTAGCCATCCAAAAAAAGTGAAAAGGATCTATGTATACAAAAATATTTATTGCAGCTCTTTTTGTGGTGGCTAAGAATTGGAAATCAAAGGGAAGTCCATCCACTGGGGAATGGCTAAATAAGCTGTGATACATGATTGTGATGCAATATTATTGTGCTATAAGAAATGACAAGCAGGATGATTTCAGAAAAACTTGTTAGGATTTACAAGAACTGAGGCAAGAGTGAACAGAACCAGGAGAATGTTGTACACAGTAACAGCAACATTGTGCAATGACCGATTTTGTTAGACTTGACTTTTCTCAGCAAAACAACAATCCAAGACAATCCCAAAGGATTCATCATGAAGCAGACTATCCTCCTACAGAGAAAGAACTGACACTGACTGAATACAGACTGAAGCACGCTATTTTTCACTTTCACTTTTATTCCTTTATTTGAGTCTCCTCATACAAGATAACTAATATGGAAATGTTTTACATGATCTCACATGTATAACCTATATCAGATTGCTTATTGACTGGGGGGAGGGGGGAGCCGTAGGGAGGGACAGAGTCTGGAACTCAAAGCTTTCAATAAAAGTGTTACGAAATTGAAAATAAAGTAAAATCCCTTGTTTTCATGATACCACTTACCATCCTCGTTCTACGGGGAGGGTGCTTGTTGGCCCCTGCCTGGGGGGCCTTGGACAAGTCTTTTCACCCCTAAGTCTCAGTCTCCTCACCTGTAAAATGGCCTCGAGATCTGTGGAAGCACCTGTCTTTTCTCCCTCCCTGCTAGATTTTAGACTCCCTGAGAGTAGGGGGCACTTTCTAAACACTGCTGATGACTGGTATGCAACCAAGCATGATCGGCCCAGTGGGAAGGAGGATGTCACAGAGAACGCCAAGCAGGAAGACAGCTTGGACCAGCGGGCACTCACTAGTGATCCCCCAGCAGTCGCCCAGAGTCCAGGTCCCCCCCCCCCCCCCCCCCCCCGCTGGGCTGGATGGGAGTAGTGATTACCTCAGTCACACTTGTCTGGGTCGGTACTTTTCTTCTTCATGCAGCTGACCCTGGGAGGGACAGAGTGCTCCCATTACACAGAGGAGTCAAATCAGAGGAACAGGCAGCCAACTGACTTGCCAAGACCCCAGATGTAAGATGAAAGAAAGCAGGGCAATTTGACCACAGCTCAGGGAATCCAGAAGGGGTTCCCAGCAAAGGCACACCTGAGCTTGGCCTAGAAAGATCAGCAGGACTGGGACAGAAGACAGGGACAGAAGACAGGCACAGCAAGAAATGGAAGAATAAGCAAAGGCCCAGGAGGAGGAAAGCCTTGCAAGTCTGGCTGCTGTGGCAGGGGCAGAGTGGGCCTGACAGGGATCTGAGGTCAAGAGTGGCCTCTCTCACTAGCCAGGCTGGGGAGAAGTAAGTGCCCTTTGGGGTTCATGTGCCCTTTGGCCCAACGATTCAGAAGAGACACCTGTCTGCTCTTCCACAACACAGCAAGCTCAGGGTTCCTTTGGGCTGTGAATATTTCTGTTGCTATGTTTTTCATAACACTGAGGGCAATTCTTTAGTCATATGGTCCCATCCACCAGCAAAACTGGTTTTCCCAGAAGACTAAGATACCTGGGAAAGGAAGAGGCTTTTTAAAGGCCCTTCAATGGTCCAGAGACTAGTGGTCTAGGCTACATAACCAGGTGCTCATGGAAGAAACTAGGCCCTAAGAAATGCCCAAAGATGGGCATCTCTACCCAAACGAATAACACTAAAGGAAAGTGAAGACACAGAATTGTTTTGCCCTACTTTCATCTTGACTTGGTACTCATTTCCAGGGTACCTTTTGAAAAGGCAAGTATAAAAAGCCCAGAAAAAAAGTAGGTAGTCAATGAATGAGGGCAAAAGCTGGAAGAAACAGCCCTGGAAAGTAGCAGCGCTCCAAGGATGGCCCCAACAAGGCAGAGAGCCATGTTCTGACCTAAATAAAGCTGCTTCCCTATTTGAAAAGGTGAGAGTCAAGGCGGAAGGTGGAAAGATGCTCTTCCTGAGGACTTGCTCTTTCCCTTCCCATGGATCACACTGATAAGAGAAAGGATGCCTACCCAAAGCACAAGGAGGCCACATCACTGAAGGTGGGAACTGGAAAAGGCCCAACTGCCCCCAGCCCTCAGAGCAGGCAGATGGCCTCCAGCTCAAGGCGATCTGTGGGTGGGAAAGCAGCGTGTGATACTGACCTCCCCACAGCCTTTTTGTCCTGGTAGGGCTCTACAGCTCTGACCTCTAGCTCTCTATGCACTGCTGGAATGGCCATCAAGGTCGCCAAAATGTGTGCAGTTACACAAGAGCTTGGAGACCTTAGCTTATAGGAGGAACCCAACTGGGCCAAGGTCATCCCCAGCGCTAACGCTAAGGAGGGGCCTCTGACACTGCACACTCAGTTGGGGGTTTTCTGTGGTGGTCCTGGATCAGATACTGTGCAAAAAAGAAATGTAAAAGTAACCTCCCAATGGTCTACCCATCAGGGATCAGTAACTTCTCCTTCACTGCACCCATACTCCAAAAAATAACCTCATGATGTGAGGGGCCTCAAAGGAAGAAAAATCCACCAATAAGACACAACTTTTTTGGAAGTACAATTATAACTCAAAAGCCACCATCACACCCAGGTTAGGGATTAATAAATAACATTTCCCCCAAAACCTGAAGGTTTCGGTTTTCTATTCATTAATTTTCACTAACCCTAGTAGATCTTTCCCAAGTCTCCACTAGGCATACAATTCCACATTTCCCTTTCGATAGAGAAAAGTCTACTCTGTCCCCTATATAAACATTACCCCAAGTGCTCATTCTCCTACTGTAGGTAGGTTACCATAATTATTAACCAAAATTTAACTGAAAGATGCCTTTAACAAGGGAAATAATTCAATGAATTATTAATATATTAACTAATTTGGGGGAAAAAACTGAACACACAATTAAATGAAAATATATTTTATGAAGAAAGGATATAAATTAAGGAATAGGTTCAGCAGAAACTCATGTTCTCCTCATTTCATACTCTGGAAATTGGCATAATCCTTTCTTAAGGCCTACTTATGAAATCTGTGAATATCTGACAATGGTCCAGCCCAGTTATAATTCTTATTAGAAGATCTTCACATTTTGAAATAACAGCAATAATGTTAAAAAAAAAAAAAGGCCCTAATTTACCTCTAATTAGCGAAGATTACATTAGAATCATTCTCCATCTCCAACTGGGCCAAAAACCAAAGCCTAGAAACATTTTAACAACCTAACAGCGTCATATATGTATAAAATTTACAGGGGAAAAACCTCACATATATAAATAACACTTAAATACTACCAAGATGAAGTTAATAAAAATATCAATGCTGACATCCTACATAATCATACTACAAATTTTGGCCTGCTATGTCTGACAAGACAGATATTAAGTCAGACAAGAATAATATATGTTTAATCTGATATATCGATTATAGCATCAACCCTCACACTGCAAAAATTCTACAATCTACCTGAAAGTTCTTTCAGTCAAAAGAATTAAAGCCCACCTAGGAAAGTTTCATTGTGATGCTATAAACATTAGCTCCAGAAGACATAGAGCATATAAATTCTGTCACACTAGAGAGAATTTGCACATTTTACCTCACACCAAGGGGACAACTGTCTATGGCAACTTGTGACTGCCAGAATTCCTTCCATTCCATAATTCCTTCATCTATTTACACAAAGCAAAGTCCAGCTCATCTGCACAGACACCTAGGATACTTCAGTATAATGGACAAAATTTATGGAAACTTATGGGCTTAAATATGCAGAATTCTTATCTAAAGGATGTCTAAGGCAGGGGACAGTCGGTAGATGAAATTATGTAATTATGAAATCCACAAAAACTTCTCAAAATAGTAAAATCCCTCTTACAAAATTCTAATTCTGTACATCTACTTATATATGTAGAGAGAACTTCACATTACTTAAAACCATATTTACACAAGAAAATATCATTAAAAAGACAAAGATGATGCAAAAAGCCTTTCTAGAAAGTTCTCATTTCGTTGAGAGCTATAGGGAAGTTTAGAAAGGCTGCCAAGAGCGCCTGAGGCCTTCCTAGAGAACGTCAGCCAGGCGCCAACGGCTCCCTAGCTCTTACTCACTGGGCACTTCGGTAAATGCAGGTTGGCCATCAGCAAACACAAAACCAGTGTCTGGACACTCTTGCCTCCTTCCGAGCCTCACCACATACCCAGTGAGCTCAGACTGCACGCTAGGGGGCCTCAGCGTCAGGCTCATTTCTCTGGGGGTAAGAGCGGGGGGCCGAGATCAGCTCTCCCCCCTGCGGCCTGGGTGGGTGTGGGGGATGGCAAAGCAAGCAGAATTCATGGTTACCATGGTTACACATACTCTTTGTTGTGTCTCAATGCCACATGATCTGACTCAAAGTAATACACGTCAGGCTCCTCCTCGTCCTCCTCGGGGGCTCGCGGGGCAGCGCTCTCTCTGGCGGGCACCGCACACCCAGGAGGGAGCCTGGCCTCCGGGGGTGGCGATCCAGCGTCCCAGCTCGTCCCCTTCCCAGTCTGAGGAGCGTCCTCAGGGTCTGTGGGAGAAGCGCTGGCATTAACGCTAAGAGTGACATTCTTTTCTGCTTGACTAAGATGGCTCTCCTCCATTTGTCCATTTTCTCTACAAGGAGAGTTACTTTTTGTGGGACTACCTTTGCTCGGGGCAGCCCTCCGTGGCGAAGTTCTCAAGGTGTAGCGGTGCTCTTGGGGTTCAGACAAAGAGGTCATTGGAGCAGAAACACAGTCTGTGGCAGAAGCAGGAACAGGCTCTCCTGAGGGGGGGCCCCTGGCCCCGCCAGCGCTGCTGGTGTTCTCATGACACGGCTGCTCACGGGAGGCGCTCTCTCCTACCACATCAACTTCCTCCTCAGAATCCCTTAAAGACGGCTGAATTTCAGGAAAAGGCGCTGGAGCTGGCTCACAAGTCAGCTCAGGCGCGGACTCCTGGCGCGCACAGGCAGCTCCTTCTCTGTGGTCCTCCAACTTGACCTGCACTTGTGAATCTGTGCAAGGCACATCATGGTCTATGACGGTCTCTTCTTTCCTACTCTCAAGCAAACAGCGGGAATGGGCACCTGAATCCCCATTTTCAGCTACCGGTGGGTCCTGCAGCATACAGGAACCAGGACTGTTCTGTTTGGGGCTTCCGTCAAGCTGACAGTCATCACAGTGGAGAAGAGCAGTGTCACTGTCATCAACCCCATTCAAAGCCCGAAAGCCTGTGAGTTCTTCCTCAACAGCAGGGTTTGGGGACCCTTCCCCACTGGCATTCACCTTTTTAATTTCCCTTTTCTCACAATCATCCAGTAGAAGGCATCGACAAGCTCGTTTAGCCCCTTGGGAATCAGCACCATTGTCCACTGTGGAGCGATGCCGCTCTGGTGAGCCCTCCTTGTCGGCTTTGGTAGGGGACTCTTCCTCCGAGCTGCTCAGTGCCTCAGAGCGGAGACTGCGCTTCAATCGCTTGAAGATGGGGGAAGCCGCTTCAATGGGTCTCCTCTCACAGTTCTCGGCAGCGTGTCTCTCAACATTATCCTTTTCTGAAGAAGAAAGTCCTCTTTTCCTTGGGCTGACCCACAGCTCGCGAGTACCTGGCGATCTGAGGTCAGCAGCTCTGGCGCTGTTGGCCCCTTTCTGAGTTTGCACAGACTCTGGTCTCTTCTTTGGTGATCTTGAGCGCACTTGACAATGGGGAGATCCTTCTTCAGGGTGAGCAATACTACGATTCCTTAAAGTTCTACCACAAAAAGTTTCATCCAAGCCGTTTAACCCCACTGTTGATCTTGTGACACGAGTAGATCGAGAAGCAGCCATACTATGGCAAATCCCTACATTACGGTCATCCTGATCCACTCATTGGGAAACCTTCAAAAATGTAAACAAAATAATGAGAAAAAGGTCATAGTTAATATATCCACAAAGATCACATTTAAAGTTATAACTTTTTAATGGAAGTTCAACTAACATTAAATTATCAGGCTGCTCCATAAAAACCCCTCATTGGTATTTCCAAGGAGATGTCCCTCAAAAGTTGTTGGGGGGGGGGGTTTTAATGATAAAGGTGGACATTATTCCAGACTAGTTTTACCATCATCTTGAACTTATACAACAAATGTTGTTCTTCTAAAATTTTTCAGATAGGTTTTCATCTGTCCTCATAACACTCCTGGTAGGGAGGGAGGGGGAATCTCTTCTTTTCAATTCTCCTTTACTAAAAATGAGTTACAAACCAAATCCCACTACAACAGACTCCCACATGGCATCTAAAACAGGGTTCTTTTCCAGTGGAATTATGTTGCAATTCGGGGCTAGAAATCACATTCCTGGCCTGCAGTGATTAGAAACAGAATTGCAAGTTCAGCCTCTGCAATGGGATAGAGAATTAGTAAGTGAAGTCCTCCAGAGACAGCAAAGTCAAAATCCTCTGAAGCAGTCCATCATCTGACTTCAAGATGCCATAAAAACATCCACTGTCTATCCCTTTCCTATCTTTATTTCCTGGATCTTTGAGGAGCCAATGTCATTATGGTCTGGGCCAGACTTTGGTTTGGCTCTGCTTTTTCTGGGAGGGGCACGGGGACATTTGAGGGAGGGCAGCAGCAGAAGCCAATTCCTGGCACTTCTGTCTAGGACCACTGCCCCTAAGACAGAATAGTTCACCCTGTCTTCTATGGGATTCTTACGTGGCACACTACAGGTTTACGCCCCCACTTCCACTGCAGGACAGAAAGAGCAGGGACAGAGGCCAAGCTCCCCTACTTCCAAGGCCTGACCAAAGGAGGACTGTGGCAATGCTCCCCCTGGAGCCCAACTAATAAATGCAGAAGACCCAAGGATCCAACAATCTATATTTATTAAGCACCTACTATGTACCAAGCACTATGCAAGGTGCTGGCACCATGCTGTTCTATGATGCAAATGGGAACCCAGAAGAGCCCTGGAAAAGGTACACACACGAACGTTTTAAACTTTTTCTTGTAAAGTGTGGTCTGCATTTTTCATTAAAGTTTTTTCTCGAGAATGTTAACCACCCACCAGAGCAGTCCTGGAAATAGTCTCAGCACCGTCGTCCCCTGACAGAAATGGCAGTTCATTTGTTCCAGAGAGAGAAGGCCACTGTTAAACAGACCGTGGTTCCTGTGGAGTTAGGCAGGCCACGGAAAGAGATGGTGAAGAAGGCAAACCTTTCACTGCTGGGCTATTTGTTCTAATGGGATCCAATCTGCAATTTCCTTATGTTTCAGGTCTGGACAGGTGACGGCAAAATTCTTATCTATGGTTTTGTTTGGTTTTGTTTTCCATTCAAAACCCTAACAGTAAATTTCAACTTCATGGAAAAAGAAATTATGGTAAGCTGGGAAGTTCTTTTCCAAGAAAGGGGGAAGGAGGAAAGGGAGAACAATATTCCAAATAAGATAATTTTCTTCATAGGTCCATGGATGAGCTCTTTGATCTAAAGGTGACAGATATTAGAAAAAGTGAAAGCAAGAAGACAAAGGAAATACAACAATGAACTTAAGCTTCCATTCCCAAAACTACATCATTAACAAAGGCAGATATTCACCAATTCTCTAATGTTCAGACACTCCTGGCTACAAAACCAACTAGATCAGCCATTCCATTTTTAAACTAATGCTAACACATGTCAACAATCCAAAAATCCTAACCTTTCGATTACAGATTTCAACAAATGGCTACCTTGCCAACCATCTGAGCTAGAAAGAAATTCTACACTCACACTGCCTCCAAGACAGAGGATTTCAGATGAGAAAAAATGATCACTAGTAGTTCAAAAACACAGGTTAAATTTCTAACCCTAATTCTAGATCCCAATTCAAGTTATGGCCTGCCATAAATTCTGCTACACTCTGAGGTAAGGTATTTTTATTTCTTAATCAATCCAATTTCTGGAATGCATTTAAATATTAGATAAAATAATTTCTATGTACCATATCCCTTTCTGGTCACTATTAACAGTGATTCAAAGACTTCAAAAAATGTTAAAGGTTTTAAACTAAATACTGTTCTCTCAAGGCTTTCAGTGTCAGATTGTATCTCAGTAATTGGAACAGTCAACAAACTCTGTTCCGCTCTAAATTCTCTTGCCTTAGCAGTGTGATCACTGAACTTTAAATCTGGACTCCATTTGGATGTTATTACCTCAATCATGAGGCTGTTACTATTAAAGAGATTACAAGAAAGCTAGGACCTGACAGGCTAAGAAAACTCCAAACGAATGTGCCCATCAGGGCCAGAAGAGATCTCCATTGAAACGTATATACCAATCACATGTAAATTATGGACCACAGATCTAAAAGTCATTTTTTAGTTAACAGAATATTTTAACAATCTCCCTCTTGTTAATTCTTTTACTTTCACTCTTGACCCTCACCAAAAACACATGGATAAGCAATGTAAGGTTACATCTGCCTTCTCTGATGTCAAGGACCAAATGCAAACACCTCAATGCCCCTAGGGTCTGAGTTCCATCCTCCATCACTGAGGGCTGCTATATCATAACTGGCCAAGTCCCAGAGGCTGGGCAGGGGGCTCCCTCATATCCACAGCTAGAGAAGCTCTTAGGGGGACTGAAGGAATTACCCAAAAAATCAGGCATTAAGGGATAGGATGGGTCAATCTCAAACCTGCTTAGCAGACAGTATTTCAGCCTAACTTCCAAGAATTAGGAAGGAGCACTGGGGAAGAAGGCTGCCCCTGTGCTTGCAGGAAGGCCAGTATTGCTAAGGAACTAGAAAGGCTATATAGCACCAGGCTACAGAGGACTGTTACCTGGCAATGGAAACATGGACCAGATTCAGACTGAAGCTCTTTACTGATAAAACTAAGGGAAGCATATCTGACACAGAGAGACAACCAATTTTCACCTTGCTGTGGAACACATCTCATTAAAGAATCCGCCTGTGAAATTTGGTCCTGGCCCTCAGTCATTAGAAAATAGCTCTTGATTTTTTTAATTTCGGTTGTTTAATACTTTTCCATAAAGCTGTATTCTATTCTTGCCTTTCTTAGATCTAGAAACAGAATTCCAGAACTCTCAGAAAGTGTTCCTCACATCTCCATCTGTTTCCAATCCCAACTCTCCCTACGATTTTCACTCTGGCCCACAAGGTAAATTCCCAAGTGAAACGGAAACATGTTGATTGCAGGCTACCATAACCAGTACCAAGATTATCATCAGATGGAGGTAGGAAGAACATGGCAAAACCGTGTTGAAATAGAGAATAGTTGCCAAAAATCACAACTGCAAGACAATTTTTTTTTAAATTCTCTTAGACAATGCTCTTGGTATAATCTTTGAAGCAAGTTATGGAAGCTCAACAGTTGGTGAGTGAAAGCTGAAAGACAGAAGCTGGAGCTGCTTTCATTCCCACTCCAAGATCCCCCAAAGGGATACTGATTATGAATCTTGGGATGGGGAGGCCGAAAATACAGCCAACACCAGATTCAATGTGATTATGTATGCTGAACAACTGCCAGTGAAGCAACCTAGGAACCTGCCTGCATCCTCGTGAACACAGACGAATGGAGTGGGGCTGTAACCCTAACCCTAACCAAGACATTGGCCACCGCCAATGCCATCTCTAAGTTAGTTAACAGCCAGATGACACCAAATGATGAAAATAAAAAGATTCAGACCAATTTTCCCACTGGAAAACAAATTCAAAACCTAAGAACAACATAAAGACTCTATTTCTTGCACCATTCTCAGGCTGAACTACATGTTCACCTACATTACCTAGAAGAAATAACTAAAAAGAGTTATTTTTCTGAGTGTCTACCTCTGCAATTCAAATTATACAGCAGTGAATTCCATCTACCAGCAAAGTATGGACACTTGTTTTTGTTTTATTTCAAGGGACTACTCCCTCGCTCCCTACTAATAATTACTGCAGCATATCAAAAGCAGAATATTGCCCCTGCAATGGATCTGGCTAGGGCTAGAAGACTAATATTATCAGAAAAAGAAATAACTCTACTTACAAACTGCCTAGTCATTAAGGTGTTAACCAAAATAATCATGAACTTACATTTCTACAATCCACTTGTCACTTTCTCCATAAAGGAGGAGAGAACTGAGAAGTTCACATCTCTCATATCCATTAATACAATGTTCTTCAGTAGTTCACAAGGCACATAGATAACTTACCTGTACAACCAAAGAGCTACCATTTGGGGGAAAATCATCTCTTTGGAGAGCTTGTTTGCTATCCTGAAGGATTTGGATCCGTAAGAGAATAAAACTGAGGATTCATTAATTTAAACTTTCTATTGCAGCCAAAAGGCAATCAGAACCTCTCAGGTTCCTTTAGTTAAAAAAGAAATCAGCTCTGAAACATGTCAGTCAATGCCCTTGGTAAGACATAGGAAATCGGTCCACAAGATGAACTCTTCAGAAAATCCCACAAGGTCAAGGTGTACACATGATTTCAAGGACATAGAATCATCTGTATCACCTGATAACCAGTCTCAAGAAAGCTACAGACAGATTATACAATCATTTACTCAGAAACCACAAATCCCTAAGCAAAGTTGGCCATGTAAGATCACCTTGCAACAGCTTCCTTTGTGAATCTGAGGTCACTTTCGGTTAAATAATTGTTATTCCAAGATCAAAGTGTACCTGGCACCCAGGTCACTTAGAGGCAATTAATAGCTATTCTAAGATCAAAATGTACCTTCTTTCAAGAAACTGTCATGAAAGCAACATTTTTTTAAGAACTTGAAATGATGACTCCATCAGAAGACAGAGAAACATGAACAGGAGAATTCAATTAAGCAGGGTCAGAGCTGAACACCAAACACAAAGAGCCCACAAACGGCCAACCAGAGGCTCCAGAACCATGTTTAGACACCAACGACTTGAATTCAAAACCTCACGTGGCCATTAACGAAAGTGACTTTTAACTGGTCACTGAAGTTCACTGGGCCTCATGTTCTGGCCAATAAAAAGGGCTGAGATCTCTTCCTACTCTAGAAAGATGACACTACGGCACTCCCTTGGAGACTGTGGCAGCAAAGGGGCTGTCTCAACAATGTTCTCGATCAAGGGCTATCCTCCTTGGCATGGAGCCTCTACAATTTTTATCACTTACAAATTGACAGATGACCTGAAGCTGAGGAGAGTGAACACACACAAGTTTAAATCATTAATCAGGGTGACCCACAAGCTGAGTTTGACAAGATAAAATTTAACCCAGGCAAACATAAAAGTCCTGTGCTGACTTTCAAAACCGACTGCACACATCTAGAAAGACATGGGTTTTTTTTGTGAACTGCAAAGGCAGACGTTCCTATGGAACTGCCTGGGAGTCAACACCATGAGTGTTGCGTCAAGACTCATGATTTCACTGGTGAAAAAACCCCTTGCCCTAATAGAGGTCAACCACTGTGGAGCATTTGAAGTTTTACACACCTGCCTAAGATTGGGTATCCCTGCTTCAATCACTACATGGCAGAGCCATGAGTGTCAGCACAGCCTAGCCAAGGCCAGCTCTCTATCTACACCTCCCCACGTCAAGAATACCATGTGGTAGAAGATATGATGTCATGTTAGATGCACTTAAAAAGATACTGTCCAGAGCATAGAGTGGAGAGGGGCTGGCTATGGCCTTCTCTAGCTGCACTGTATCACCCACTGGGGTCAGCCCAGTATCCAGGGTGCTGGGCCCAGAGTCAGTGGGACCCAGCTTTGAACTGGCCCTTTGGACACTTACTAGCCGTGTGATCTGTTTGTCTCAGTTCCCTCAAGTGTCAAATGGGGATATAGCAGCTCCCAGGGCTACTGTGAGGATAAGATGAGATGCTATTTGTAAAAGTGCTGAACACAGTACTGGTGCACAGCAGGCCCTACACCCTTTGCTTCCCATCACAAGTGGAAGCATCCAAAATCCAAAATCAAGGCACCAAAGTGGGTAAGGAACAGGAACGTGAAGTCCAGAAAAAAGACACGGCCATGACCACAACACTGAAGCACTGGAAAGGGAAGGGTGGCCACGAAGAATAGAAATCCAGACTCCATCTTCTCAGCCTTAGAAAGCAGACACAAGGCAGAGGAAGGCCCATGGGTGGTCAGTCAATACAGAGAGGGACTTGCTCACAAAAATGAAAGAGGCGACAGTTCCACAGCCGGGATCCGGCTGGGGCCTGGAGCAGGGACACCTGCTCCAAGGACAGCTCAGACAGCTCAGGCCCATCTCTATGACTCTGCTGTCTCTGGCCTCTCACTGCCCTTCAGAAAGCACATACCTGCAAGGTCATAAGAGCCTCAAGGCAAGCAAAATCTCTATCAACAAGAACACTGTCTACATTGACTTTCAAGAGAAGCAAACTAACAAGACAGGCTAATATCAGAGAGGATTTAAAAACTTCAAGACTGCCAAAGCATTAACTCTCAGGGACAATCTAGGAGCCTCACTTCACAAACACATGCTTTACTCCACCAGTATTTCCTCTAAGGTAAAAAGAAAGGCATTTTAGAAAGATTTTCAAAAAGTATTAAAAAACAGAAGTTTTTTCCGAGTAATTCATTTAACCAGGAAAGTCAATTAATGAGGGGTCAGGGGGAACAGGACATGACATTCTCCATAGAATTGGAACTGAAGTTGAAATTTATGATTTCTTTGAACGCCATTCTTTTCAGAGGTAGGGTTCTAATATAAGACAACAAAGGGGAGAGAAACAAATGGTCAGCACGAGGATCTCGGGGTATACCCAGGGTAACTAAGTAAAGCCATTATTTTTAAAAGGTGGTCAATAGATTTACCATTTCCCTCACATAGGAAAGTGAATTCTGCTTAAGCCTAGAGCTCAGAATGTGTCCTAGGTGCATTACCTAACAGACCAATGCATTTCTATTGGAGCTAAGGAGGGAAAACTGAAACTCAAGACTTGGTTGTCCCTCACCAAGCTGCCCTGAAGCCTGCTAGAAATTTTCAGCAAGAAAAATATTAGGCGGTTAAGCTGCCTAGCTATGAAAACTATACTGGTGTCTAAGCCAAGTTAACACTAGGGAAAAAAGAGCCAGTCTTTCAAAGAGAGCCCAGATCAAATGTCTTATGGGGATCAATGAGAAAAGGTCTCATTCCATTTCACTGATGGAGAAGAAAGGATTCAGGCCTTCCCAGGACCTAAGGACCAGGTGAAAACCTTCAGTGCCCATTCTAGCATCCTGCCTCTCAGCTCAACAATATTCTCAACTGAGGAAGGGCCTCCACACACATGTTCATCACACACAGCCCAGGATTCTCAATTCATCATTTCTACTAATGAAGCCCAGAGGGCCTTCAAAGTCCTATTGTTCTTACCTTAGGACAAGTGCTTCACTTAGAATGGGATGCTCAGGCTTCTGTATTTATCTGTATCAGCACTGTTAACGTCCATGTTACTAGACTGAGACTTCAGAGGCTTAATTATTTATGGGGTTAGAGTAGCACAGCTCGATATCTGTGAAGGAAAATCACAACGTAATTACTCAAAGTGTCATTTCACAATGATTTGTGCAGAAAATAATCATGGTATTTAACATTTACATAGCATAACATCTTTGAAAAACTTAATAAACATGATTTTTTGCAATTGCCTATGAAATAGGCATTGTCTTCATATCAGGGCTGGTCAGAAACAAAATAAAGTGAATTAGAAATGTTCCTTCAAAGGCCCTCTCATTTTTGTAACTCAATGAAATCTGGGGGATAAACCACCTTTTAAAAATATTTTTAATTCCAAACTTTCCTTCTTGACCTCTAGTACAGGCATTCTTTTTTTTTTAAAAGCAATTGGGGTTAAGTAACTTGCCCAAGGTTACACGGCCAGTATTTTTGTGTGGGTGTTAAGTATCTGAGGCCGGAACCAATCCCGGGTCCTCCTGATGCCACTGAGCTGCCCCTCGGGAATTCTTTTTAATAAAAGCAGCAGTTGCATAGTACAATTATCCCCCTATTTAAAACCATCAAGCAGATAATCATTGATTATCACCATGTGTCAAGCAATGTGCTTAGTAGCAGGCATCACACAAGCTCCTGCTCGCAGGAAGCTCCCAGTCTGCTGGGAAGACAATGCTCCAACAACTACACATGAACAAGATCCACCCAGGCCCAAAAACCTCAGAGGGAAGGCAGGAAGATTACAAAGGACCGGGAAAGGCTTCCTGCCACGGTGGGGTCAGAGGCGAGATCTGAAGGAAGCCAGGAGGCAGAAGCAGAGAGGAAGGATCCTAGGAAGTGACAGCAGAGGTAAAATAAACCCCATTTTATGCTGGTAATCTTGGGAGTCTATACCAACTTTTCAAAAGTCCCTTAACAATTGGTTACATTTATGCTTGGCTATGGGGTAGAGAGAGAGAAAGGGGGAAAAATACCACTGCACCGGCACCTCGAGGTTATCTTTTTTTAAATCCTATTAAAAAAAAAAGGGCAGTATGGCAGAGTGCAGGGATGGGGAACCTGTGGCCTCAAGGTCACATGTGGCCCTCTCAGGCCTCAGGTGCAACCCTCTGACTGAACCCAAACTTCACAGAACAAATCCCCTTAATAAAAAGATTTGTTTTGGGGGACTACAGGGAGGGCGCGTTTACTGGGCAGCGATGGTGGCCGGGAGTGGGGGCAGCTGCCTGGACGCACTGCGCCCCAGAGAGTTGCTGTTGGCAGCTCACGCTCTCTCCCTGCCAGCCAAGGCCTACGGCAATGACCCTACCATTGAGATGGTTTGAGCCATGAAGAGTTCCAGGAGAACTTTGGGAAGCTCCAGATAGATGTGTTGGACCCAGAGGATCTCAAATCAGAACCAGCTGAATGGAGAACCATTTTGCATGAAGTTCAATGGTATTGTTGAAGATTCCAACTATGGTACACCTGTAATAGCTAGGCACCAGTACTCAGCAGAATGGAGCAGCAGAGAAAGACAGCACTATATCCAGGTAAAGACTGCAGGAGCTACCAATCTTTCAGATCACTGAATCTAAGATTTAAGAGAACTTGCAGGAACCGCTGTGGATTAAAGAGGCCATTATTTGGCAAACAAAAAAGATTTTTTTTGTAAAACTTGGACTCAGTCAAAAGGCTGCACCTGAGAACCTAGAGGGCCATGTGTGTTCTCAAGGCCACAGGTTCCCCACTCCTGCCATAGTGGATAATGGCAAGTCTGCAGGAAAACCTGGGTTCAAGTTCAATCTCTGGCTCCAAATGATTGTGTGACTCTGGGCAAGTCACAATCTCTTAACGCCCAAGTTACCTCTCTAAAATTATAAACTGCAGCAGAATATCTGTGGCATTTCCTCAATATGAAATCACAAAGTGGATGAAATAAGAAAACTAGATTCCCATCTTCCCATCCCCATCCCCCACACCTAAAACAGGAAAGGATTGATTTTCTCACATTACTTTGAATTTCTAAGTGATTTTGTCTTCCCCACAGGAATACATCTTCAAAATTATTTACAGAGATAAATGGCAAAGAAGTTTGATTTACAGACTGAAATACACTTGAATAAGTAGAATTTGGAATCTTCAAGATCATCTATTCCAATCTATTCATTTTTTCAGTTGAGGCAAGTAAGGTTCAAAAGAAGCTGACTGATCCAGGGTTACTGGGGTAAAGAAAGGAAGGGAGGGTGGGGAGGAAAGCTCCGACTCTGGAGGGGCTCCTTCCAGGGCAGCCCAATGCTCTCTCGGTGGATGGCTCAATGTTACCTTTCCTATATTCGCTAAGATGTCCAGTAAAGTGCCTGCCACTGATTAGAGCAGTTCACGGAAGGGCTGCCATGCACAATGTAACCAACAGCACCAGTACATAAACAAAAGGCACAGCTACTAGGGCCAAATCTCATACCACAAATGCCTCATACCACAAATGTGGGAAGTGAGCCACATAAAGGCCAAGTCGACGGAGTCCATCTTACACTTGTTGTAGGGACATCCCACAGAATGTCAGCTCCTCTCAAGCAGGGCCTGGTCCATATTTCTCCTGGGGTCCCCAGAGCCAAGCACAGGCCCCTGAATCTGCTTCCTGATTGATCAGGGAGACATTTCGATGGAGAGTCACTGAATTACTCAGTCTTCTCCATACGGATGAATGCAATTAGAAGTATTCAGCAGCCACTAATCAAAAGTCAGTGATGTTTTTGATTCAAACCCTATTTTTGGTGTTTAGTTTTGTTCAACTCTTCCTTAGCCCTTTTGGGGTTTCCTTGGCAAAGATCCTGGAGTGGTTTGCCATTTTCTTCTCCAGCTCATTTTACAGATGATGAAACTGAGGCAAATGGGGTTAAATGACCTGCCCAGGGTCACAAAGCTAATATCACATTTGAATTGAGGTCCTGCTGACTCCAGGCCTGGCATTCTATCCACTGTGCCACCTAGCTGCACCCCTCAAACCCTATGCAAATTCCAAAATATTTTTAAGACAGTTAAAGTCCAAAGATTTTACATGTTTAGAATTAAAAACATAACCACACCAAACCAAACCCTGTTGCTTATTTCTAAATCTAGGTATTCCTAAATTCCTTTTAAGACATCTTCATGCTTCCTAGAACTAGCAGTGAAGCTAACAGCCAAAACTCCAATAATCCACCATTGTGTTCAGATTTCATTCCCCATGCATTTCAAATGCAAGCATGCAGATGGAATACTAGATACTGCCATTCCAGAGCAGGCCCAAGAACATGTTAATGCTGTTGTTAACATTTCACTTCAGTCTTTAAAAAAAAAAAAAAGGTACCTATATTTCATGAATCCTTAAAAATTGCTGTGTTTTCTAGAAACATACCCAGAAAGCAAGCCATCCAAACCTTATCCCTCCCAGCCTCCTGGTTTGTTCCTTCCCACAGGGCTCTGCTTGTTTCCACTGACGAATACAATTCACTTGCTATTCAAACGTTCCAAAAGCCAATCCAAGAGCCATTCTTCACCGCAAAGAATGACTTTTCCTAATAGCCAGATTCCAACACTGGCACCTCTGTGTCAGACTCTCAGAGTCAGATTTGTGTTAGCATGCTACAGAAAATGGGCAAAAGCACCAATATAACTCTGGATCCAAGTAAGACAGGAAGTGGCATAAAAATAGTTACAAGTAATGCAAAAAAGTATTTATAGATAAATAAAACTATTAAAACAATTTCTAAAAGTTGTCTTAAGGAACTTGAATATTTAACAACCTCTACCACAGTACCTATAACAACTGAAGAGTTTAAAAGAAAACTGCAAATTATAAGATAACTTTAAGACCTAACATCCTATAAGAAATAAAATCTATGTCAATGTTCAAGCAGCAGTAACCGTACTGGGCCAGTAACAGATACCTCAATTGGCAAATGGTCAAAGGGGGAAAAAATGTTTTAATTTTGTTGTTAAGGACCTAAAAGCAACCAGCTACCAATAGCTTCTTTAAGACCCTCACAAGCCTGTCTGGGAAACACACACAGAATATAAATAAGCAACATACACCCTGTGGAAAACATTGCTGAATTTGCAGTGAAAGTACCTAGGTTTGAATTAAAGTGTGTAGCTTATTATTTATGATGAATTAAGTCAGCTACATAGCACAGCAGATAGAGTGACAGGCCTGGTGTCAGGAGGATCCAAGTTCAAATCTGGCCTCAGACACTCACAAGCATTGTAACCCCAGGCAAGTCACTTTATCCTGTTTGCCTCAGTTCCCTTACCTGTAAAATGAGCTCCAGTGTCTCTGCCAAGAATGGGGTCACCAAGAGTCAGACACGACTGAACACCAAAGGCACTGTGAGGGATGACTTGCAATGAACTTTCCCCACTCTGAATATCCTACCGTGTTTCCCCAATAATAAGACACTGTCTTATTAATTTTTTTGGACAGAAAAACACCAGAGGGCTTATTTTCAGGGGAGGGCTTATTTTAATGAACATTGACAGCAATTTTAATAAACAGGTAAATGTGAACAAAAATATGTACCTTTATTCAATAAGCAAATCACTGGGGAAGAACAGGATGATGCGCTCACTGCTGCAGCTCTGATTGAATGCAGCTCAGAGCACGGCATGCGTTTCACGGC
>NW_027186366.1:2779780-2820879 GCF_028583685.1 Petaurus breviceps papuanus
CAGGGGATCACCTTCACTACAGTAGCAATCTCAATAGGGCTTATTTTCGGGGGAGGGCTTATTTTAGAGAAATCTTACACTGTAAGGGGAGGGCTTATTTTTGGGATAGGTCTTATTATCGGGGAAACACGGTATATACATTCTTATTACTTCTTTATATTTTGTAACTAAGTTCAGTATTGCTTCCACATATGTGTGTGTGTGTGTCATTATGTATTTCAAGGTAATGTAAGAGCTACTGAGTATTAATACAATTGACTGGATTAACTATTGTGATCAAATTAGAGGTGTTTCTAGTTTGCGGAAAGGAATGGTAGTGTGAGAGGTAACAAAGGGTTAAGTTTCTACAGAACTGCAAGAATTGATTGATAAAACTATTGATAAAAGCCTTGGGAAGAAGTCTGAGTTCCCAGAGAACTCCTAGATAATACTAAAAATGAAGTAATGTTGGCAGCAGCAGGTGGATGTGACCAATCAGAAAGTAGACAGCGGCCTTGGGACACTCAGGCCCAGATAAGGACACATCTAGGTTGGACTGAAGGAAGTTCAGTATGCTGAGGTTGTTACTGAGCTTGTGTAGTGGACCTCATGTATTATGTATATTATCTAACAAAATTAGAGCCTCATCAGTAATAATTAAGTTAATGTTTGGGAGGGGCCTGTAACCCTTGCTTATTTAACCCAGTTTCTGCTTCTGTACCTTGGCCTCCTCTCCTGGGCATTGTTCCAGTGATTGGACCGCCCACTTTCCACAAGATTCTAATAAAACTTCCTATCTTCACTTTGAGGTCTCCAAGTAGTCAATTTGGGTTAGGGTCTCCGTACCCCACACAGCACCACTAGGATAAGATTGGCCACTTCCATCCCATGTGCTGCCCCCTCTAGATTCGATTCTCAAATGCCCACTCCTTATCTTCCTGCCCACTCCACCTTCCTCTAACTGGGAGAGGAGACCTCAGAAGCTCTGCCTCCATGAGCCCACCCCACCCCACCATTTTTCTGCTTCCTCTGTAGGCTAAGTATGTAAGCAATGTTCCCACTGTCTCTGCCTGGCTTTTTGTCATCAGTGATTAGCTCAGTGCCTGGCATTGAGAAGGTCCTTAACGTTTATTGACTGACTTCCTACTGCTAGCCCAAGAAATCTTCACATCTAATCACATTCCAACCCTGCTTTGAAAAAATTACTAAGGATAATAATAGTGTGCATTGTGAAAAGCACCCACTATATACCAGGTGTGGTGGCATTTATTTTATACATCTTACTGATGGGGTGCTTATGCGTGGACCCCAATTCTAAGCTCACATTTCTCCCCAGCTTCTGAACACTGTCCCTGCCAGTTTTCTCTCTAGCCTAAGAACCCTATGCCTAGCCATAACTCATGAGGGGGCCCCAGTAAGACAAACTACCTTTCCCCATCACAAAAACAAGCTGACCTCAGAAGAAATTCTCTTGAAAAAACAGGACTATCCTGTCACCACAGAATTATCATGTGTTGATTCCCAAAGTTATCACATACACTCCAGAGGTCAAGCTATAGACATCAACTCTCAATGGGATCTTGCTATGGAGATGAGAGACCAAAAATGCACCCTGAGAAACCCTTCCCCTGGTTTCAAGTAGTGCCAGTGACCAAACACAGTAAGTTATCACCTAATTAGCATATCTGCCAGATAATCCACTCCTTTTCCCATATCAGCTTTAGCATCATTCCTGTTAAGTGGCAAGTTCCCTAAGGAGCTCTGCCTGCCATACTGATGTTACAATAAACCTTTGCCAACTTGACTTAAAGAATGCTTGAGTCCGTGAATTCATTCCAGATGACCCTTCTCATGTACTTCAGGCCTTGAGGGGTCCCTGAACCTCCCCAACACCATCAGTTTCACCTCTACAGACTATGAGAGACTAAGGCTTCATTTGGATGCAGATAAAAAAACAAAGAGTGAGGGCAGCTATCCAGGGACCGATGAAAAGGCACTCGGGGAAAGGGCATCTTCAGGAAAGCAGCCCTCAGAAGCACCTTGGAATCTCTCACGCTAAGGTCTCTCCCTCTCCAGCTGCCTACCAGACAAGAAAACTTGATTTACAGCGAAGGTTACTCTGGGGTAAGACGGGAACCAGATTCAAATGTAATTGGGAAATATCTTTAACAAATTAAAATACAGTAAGAGACAAATAACATTAACGCATGCTCCTGGTCCCCAATTCTGAGTTTGACACCACTACTGTAAATCTTTTATTTATATACAAAAAATATTTACAGCTTTATAAATATAGATACTTTACATACAGCATGTCCCAAACCTTCCCAAATCTTCTCTTCCAAACCTCCCTACTACTGTCTCCCACCAAGAAGTCCTCCTGGCTTCCCCACAATCAAGTTGTCACCAAGGCCTGCTGATTTCACCTTTAGCGCATCTCTAGAATACACCCTCCCCTCTCCTCTGACCCTGTTACCACTCTGGGGTAGGCCCACCATCACTGTCTCACCCCTAAACTACTCTCTTCCCACTCCAGCCTATCCTCCATTGGACCACCAAAGGGACCTTGGACCTTCCTAAAGTGCAAGTCTGTTCACATCACCCCTCCCCACAATAAACTCTAGTGACTCCCTCTGACCTCCAAGATCCAATACCCAATGCTCTGGCATTCAAAGCCCTTCCTTCCCTGGCCCCTACTCCCTTTGCAGTGTATTTTATGACCCAGTGGTGCTGGCCTTGAGGTTCTTCACACAACACATCCCATCTCAAGACTCCAGGCATTTTGACTGGTTATCCCAGATGCCTGAAATTCTTTCCCTTCTCCAGGAAACTTCCCAGCTTCCTTGGCTCCATTCAGGTCTCAACTCAAAGCCTACCTTCTCCAAGAAATCTTTCCGAGTCTTCTCTGGGATGAGTGCCTTCCAGCTGAAATGATCTCCAAAGCAGTCATATGTGCCATCAGACTGGAGCCTTTCTCTGCGTGCCCTGGGCTCAGGCCTGTGTCTAGATGTAACAAACGTTTGCTGGCCAGACAGTACTAGACCCCACATCTGCCTGACTCCAAGTCCAATGTTCTCCCCACTGAGCCCGACTCATCTGGCAAAGGAGAAGGGAGGTGTTCTGAAAGGAATGCCACAGCTTTGGATGTTCTCCACATTGATCATTAACGGCAGTTCTCCAGAAAAGCCCAATGACCTCAGAATTCACCATCACCTCCAATCAGAGGAGAAGACATCACACACGACTGGCCAAGGCTGCCCCTTCCCCCTCAGCCTCAATCTGCTAGGCCCTTTCAGTCTGAGCTTCAGCAGCTCATTCACTAAGAGCAAAGTATCCCAGCCAGCAGCACCCCCCCTGCCCCAAGCTCCCCTGTTCTAAGAATGCTAAGGGCGTGCAAACAAACCAGCAGGTCAGCAGAGCTTCCCAGCAAAGAGCCCACTGAAGACCAATGAAGGCAACAGGCACCACCAGGGGAAGTCTAGTTCCAATCCACCCTCCCCACACTAACTGGGTGACGCCGGGCAAGTCACTTCTCCCTCTTTGCCACAGTTTCCTCAAAAAATGAGCTGGAGAAGGACATGGCATACCACCCCAGTATCTCTGCCAAGAGAGCCCCAAATGGGCCCACAGGCACTGCGCTCTAAAGACTTTTTATACATATTTCCTTTGATCTTCAAAAGCACCCTGGGAGGTAGGTGCAATTATAATCCCCATTTCATAGATGAGAAAATTGAGGCAGATGGTGATGCAGTGACTAGCCAGAAGGTTTCTCCCTGGTCGCAGGCCTGCACCACCTCTTTGTCCTTCACTAAAGCCCTAGCACAAGGTTAGGCCAAAAGCCTGCGGACCTGAGGTCTTGCAGAGAAAGTGGCACTGCTGCTTGGTCCTTGCTCCTCTTCCATCTCAGGAGACAGAGAAGCTCAGTGTGGCTCCTCTGACTCCTTGGGAAAGCCTCAACAAGTGATTCCACACCTTACAGACGAGGGCTCCAAAGTCGTGGCCACCCTGAGAAGCGCAAGAAGGACTGAGCAGTCACTGCAGCTTCACTGGGTCCTCTTGTACCTACAAGGGTACAAGAAAAATCTTCCACATCATTCATCATGATTCTCAAGTTTTAAAAACTGCAAGAAGACGCAGTTCTAAGTTTTCCAGTCTGGGAAGGCAGGCAGGCAGGGAAGTAAGGAGGCAGGAAAGAAAGGATTTAGTGAGCAAGGTTGTGCAATAGATAGAGTGGCAGGCCCGGAGTCAGGAAGACTCATTTTTCTGAGTTTAGAACCAGCCTCAGACATTTCCCAGCTGTGTGGCCCTGGGCAAGTCACTTCGCCCTGTTTGGCTCAGTTTCCTCATTCATAAAATGAGCTGAAGCAAATGGCAAACCACCCCAAGATCTCCACCAAGAAAACCCCAAATGGTGTCACAAAGAGGCAGACATGACTGAAAAGACTGAACAAAAGCAAAAACTAATAAACTGATTTTCTCCAAATGTTGTTCCCAAGTAAAGAAGTCTTGCTGAACACCCCTAAAACACTACAACCAGCTGTTGAAAGCCTAATAATAAGGAGCTAGAAGGCCTCAGCATCCTCTTCTATAATGGGAGGGACTGTGACAAGATTGCCAAGACCTTTTGTGACTCTAAAATGCTAAGTGGGATCTTTCAAATCTGACCTGAGATCCTCAAATGGTTGCCAAGATAATAACCCTATGCAAAGCAGGCTCCTCCCTCTCCAGCACCCACCAGCCCAGAGGATGAGGGGGCCCCGAAGAAGCCCCAGACAAATGCAGACTTCAAAACTGCTCTATTTCTATTCACATCATCTCACAAATTGAAAGAAAAACATCCGTTTTCATTCAAGCATTGCATTACACATTCTCATCTTCTAACTTGGGAAATTCTGGTTGTAAATCAGTAATTTAATTTTATATAGACCAAAAATCACTCTGCAAATAAGCCAATGTTTGCTCTCAGTGGCAGCAGTAGCAAGCAGATTCAGTGTGAGTCCCCAAGAGCTGCTCCTCTCTCTTCTGGTCAGTGCATCAGGGCAGTTACCGAAGCCCCACAGGGCAGGAGATCTGAGTTCCCAGCAGCTGCCAAGGCCTTGTCCAAACTGCAAACCCAATGGATGCATGCCTATTCTAGTCAGAGGGCACTACCACCGATGGTGCTGCACCCCCACCCCCACACAAACACGCACTCACATAAGAGCGTGCGCGCACGTGCACACACACACACACACACACACACACACACACACAGCGACACACAACCACTTATGAGGGATATTAGAGAGAGGGTGGACCTTGTTCCACTCAGTGAACTTCTATCAAGTCTGCTGGAATTAGCTGTTTGCTACTGTTTAAAGGAGGGCATGCACAAGTTTTCTCACGAAGTCCTTTACACAGATCATCACTTGTTATCTCCACTACAATCTTGGCAGAGAAGGCACTATTATTATTCTCATTTTCACAGATGACGAGGCTAACTGACTGCCCCAAAATCATAATGCTCAAATGTCTGAGGCCTAACCTGAACTTCATCCATTTCTGACAAGCGCCCCATTGAAAACCCAGCACAGCCCTATAATCCAGTGATTTCACATTGCAGTATTCTCATACCTTAACTGTCTCCACTACTCAAAGAACCCTAAAAGAAATGCCCAGGTGAAATTTCAATCCATTTAAAAGAAGGTATATGTAAGATGTTCTTCGTTGCTTTCAGTGGACATAGTTGAGAAAAGAAAAAAAAATCAAAAGCAATACAATCCAAAATGTGGGAGAAATCATTGCATGTACTTCTGCGAAGAACTACACAGAAACAACTTGAGAAGATTCTCTAACTTTCTAGTGACTTTTTCCTGAGTGGCCAATCCAGCCAGAGGCCACATAAAACGTGACCTATCTTCACCTCTCTGCCAAAGCAGGCTAGTTGACAAAAAGCATCTCTGCTACTCACATAAAGTTTGGGTCACGAGGAGAAACCCTAAATACCGTCCGATATTCTGTCAGCCCAAAGTTCAGTCACCGGAAGCGCTCTGCTTTCTGGAGGGACCAGTTTCCCTTTTATATTTAAAAGGGAATTCTACACCCAAAGTAAGGCTGACTATAGAATGTCCTTTCTAATTCCTTATCTAATATCATTTTAGCTGTTTTAATGTTGCTAATAAAGGACAATATTACATTTTATTTACCTCAGTCATTTATTTCATTGGCCTGTATCTAACTTTATCTAAATTATCTTGTGGAAAATCAGTTTGTCAGCTTGCAAACAAACCATAGTTGAATCTGATGTCTTTCTCCTAACAAATATTTTTCTTTTTTACCTACACAGAGGAAAGCATAACACTAGATATGAGTCTGAATCTGGGAAATAACATCAAAATCAAAAGAATCAGTACAAGTTAAAAGCCCCTCCATTCTGTTCAGAATACCAACACCACACTGGCTTCCAGGGCAGACCTCTTAGCAATCCAGAAGGACCATACAGCTAAGGAGGAGGTGCACAGATGTATATGCCAAATGCATATTCTATTTTGTGTTTGATCAGCTCAAGATTACAAGCAGCAAGGCCCCCAGAAGGCATCCTAAATTACATACTGCCCTGGTGAGGACATATCAGGGAAAGCAATAACTTTGGACTGGTAAGAAAGCAAATTCATTTGGAGGAACACAACATCTAGAATATCAAGACCAATAGTGAAAAAAGGGAATAAAATAAATAAATGAATGAATGAATGAATGAATAAAAGGGAAATAGTACATCCAAATCTCAAGCTACATAAGGTAGTAGTTATCAAAACCAGTTGTTGCTAGTTAAAAAATTTTAAGTAGATCAATATGAAACTCAATAACCCAATATTCAAAAATCTGGTAACAAGAATTACCTAGGAAAGAATTCCCAATTTGAAACTGGGGCAGCCAGGTAGCACAGAGAGTAAGAGCACCGGCTCCAGTGTCGGGATGACCTGGGGATCGAATCCGGGCTCAGACACTTAGCACCCACCCAGAAACACCTGGCCGTGTAACCTTGAGCAAGTTACTTAACCCTGATTGCTTTAAAAAAAAAAAAAAAAAAGAAAGAAAGAAACTGGGGAAACCAGGCTAAAACCAACATCTTAGGCCATATTTCACAAAAAAATTCAAAATGGACGTGACATGAATATTACAGATCACGCCTTTTAGAAATTTTGAATATTAGCAGATTGTACATTTTCATAGCTTTGAGTTTAGTTCAGAATAAATTCTGAACTAAAGAAGGGAGAAGAGCAATTACAAAAGGCAACAAAATCTTGATTACTGACACCCAAAAGCTTTTTTAACAACCAAATTAATGCATTTAAAGTAAGAAAAATAGGGGCGGTTAGGTGGCGTAGTGAATGGAACACCGGCCCCAGAGTCAGGAGGACCCGGGATTGGTTCTGGCCTCAGACACTTAACACCCACACACACACAAAAAAAAAACTTGCCGTGTAACCTTGGGCAAGTTACTTAACCCCAATTGCTTCTAAAAATAAATAAATAAATAAAATAAGAAAATAGTGATCAATTGAAAAAAACATCACTGTAGCAAATTTCTCGGATAAAGGTCTGGAATACTAGATAAACAGACCACTATTATACATGAATATGGCAAACAGGTCTACGATCCATTCACTCTACTAGCTAAGCCAAAAGATGTGAACAGTTCTCAAAAGAACTGCAAACTCTAAATAACCAAATGAAAGAATTCTCCAAATCACTAATAACAACTGGATTCCCATTAAATCCAAGAAGACCTGAGGTTTCACCTTGTCCCTCCACACACTGCCAAAGATGACAAAAGGCAGAAACAGCGTGGGGGGGGGAGGAGGTGATGAAGAGATAGGCCCACTAAGGCATTGCTGGCAGAGCTGAGAATCACACACATTCTGGGAAGCAACATGGACTTGTGCAGACAAGACAAAGTCACTCAAACATCCATGCCACTGATCCCAGAGATTCCATCTCTAGGCCCCTACCCCTAGAAGGTCACTGAAGAACAAATGGCCACAGAAACACCACACAGGTGCCTGTGGACTGGAGAACAGCTAACAAATCGGGAGCTCATGAACTGAAGGAGGGCTAAAGTCAACCGTGAGTCTGGCAAGTCCAACAATAATTCAAGCCCCAAGAGCCGGGAACCACCAGGCTGCCCGAGGTGGTACAAACTACCCATGTCAGGAGTAGAGCCAATCAAAAGCTTCTGATGAGCAGTGGGAGCAATGCCAGATGTAGTCACTGCACTTCCAGTTTGGCCAAGAGAGGGAGGGAGGGAAGAAGGGAAGGAGGGAGGGAGGGAGGAAGAGAGGAAGTGATCAAGGAAGGAAAATAAAAGTCAATGAGGAAAAATGTAAAGTCTTACACCTGGGTACAAAAAAGCAATCACCTTCACAGCCCGAGATGGGGAGACCTGGAGGGTCGTTTCAGTGGCTGCTCACTCAAAGGGACCGCAGCGTGATGGGAGGGAAGGGAATAAGCACAGACGGTGTGCTCCCAGTGCCATCCTCACAACGACTCTGGGAGGGCCGGCATATTAACCCCATTTTACAACTGAGGAAACTGAGGCAGGCAAAGGGACCATGATTTGCCCAGGGTTACCCAGAGGCCAGATATGAACGTGGGTCTTGCTGAGTGCAGGCCCCGCAGCTCTGCCAGAGCAGCCAAAGAAGCTCACATGACCTTGGGCCGCCACCTTTCCTTACCAGGGAGTAGACCATCGCCCTGTCCCCTGACTTCATTAGCCCACAAGCTGGGGATGGTGTTCGGTGGCAAAAGCCACAGTGTAAGGAAGACACTGACAAAAGGGGAGTGCCCAGGCCTCCCATCCACCAAGGCACATTCGGTTCAGCGCAGAAAAGGCCCCAAGGGGAAATAGGGAAGTATCCAAAGTTCCATTACACCAAGGACAAGCCAAACACGGTCAAGATGGCCCCGAAGTGCACAGCCAGGAGTAAAGCATCAAACTAAAAAGGGCAAATTCAGGCTCAATGACAGAAAAGACATTCTAACAATGAGAGCTCAAGGCTTGCTTGGGGAGGCTGGAGGGGGGTGCCCCCTCCCAGATCTTCAGGCAGAGGCTATTCAAATGAGTCCCAGCAAGTCAACAGGCTTCTAAGTGTTGACTCTGTGCCAGGCCCTGTGCCCAGCTCAGGGAATACAAATAAAAGCAGACAGGCCCTGCCCTTAAGGAGATCACATTTTAACGGGAGGGGGGGGGGGGGGGGGGGGGGGGGGGTGTAAGACTCTACGAAAGGGAGTCACATAGGATTTAGCAGACACCACCATGAAGAAGCAAAGAGCTTGGAACATGATATGGCAAAGGCAAAGGCTTATAACCAGGAACAACTTACCCAGCAAAACTGAGTATAATGCTACCGGAGGAAAACAGACTTCTAATGAAATAAAGGACTTCCCAGGGTTGCTGAAGAAAGTCCAGTAAGAGCTGGAAACTCTGAGGTTCAAACAAAGGAGTCAAGAAAAATATAAAACAGAAAAGGTGAATGAACAATGAAGTGATAAAGTGCTTACATTCCCCGAGCTCCCACTGAAGCCTGTCATCATCGGAGTCAAAGAAGGTGTTAAAGCCTGGAACGACTTTTGTTATGACTTTCCCTTCAAGACTGGAAAGAGAGAAGAGAAATCAGGGGATCAGGGGAGAGGTGTTAAAGAAAATTCTCTCATGTACTGAGCTACAACAAACAAGCTGGAGGGAGTCAGGAGAGTAGTTGACACTGCAACCTCACTCTTACCTGAACTGGTAAAAAAAAAAATACACACACAAGGAGTACAGAAATATATTTTATTAGGGAAAGAAGACGGAAAGAGAAGGGGGATGAGCAGAAAGAGGTAGGGTAGATTAAGGGAGGGATCAGTCCAAAACCAAAGTCTAAGGATCTACAAAAATACAATTCTTTTTGAGGTCAATAGTCAATATGTCAATAGATATCTATTAAGCGTGTAGTTTATGTGCCAGGCACTTTGCTAAGGGATGGGAATATAATCAGGAAAAAGAAAAGCTGGTCCCCATACTCTCGGAGCTTACAATGGGGGGGCGGGGGGGGAGAGAATGGGACACAATAAACAAAAGAAAGAGGGAGGGGAGGGAGGGAGGTTCCCCTCCCAACTACTCCCCCACCCCTCAAAATGGGAAGGCATGATGTGTGTAGAACCCAAGGAGAGCAGCTGTTGGAAATGAAGAACTGACCAAAGATTCTGAGCCCTCTATGAAAGCGAGGCTTTGGGAGGAATTTTTACTCCTGCCTCCTGGGGGCAAAGAAGATGAATCAGAAAAGGAACAAGGTCTGATATATAAGTGTGATGGAATATTGTGCTGAACTCACTGGTGCAATGACCAACTAGGGTGCCAGCGCCAATGACAACACATGCCATCTACCTCCTGGGAGAGAGGCGGAGGCCTCCCAGTGCAGAGAGACAAACTGTGTCTGGACACGGCCAACACAGAAAGAATACAGATGTTCGTAAGAGGCTTTGCTTTTCTTGTATTCTCAATTGGGATGGCAACCATGGGGTGGGGAGTGGGGGGGGGTTCTAAAGCGATATATGTCAATTATTTGGATTAAAAATAGCCAGGGAATGCCCCGTTTCCGTGAACAGGTGGGGGGGGGGGGGGGGGGGGGGGGGGGAGGGAGAGAAGGCAGCTCTAGGCAGACAAACCTAGCACCTAACAGGGCCTCCTCAAAGGGTGGTGGGGAACAACTCGGGGCTGGAGGAGGGGGGGAAGGGGTGGACACCCAAATCTACATAATCACAGAATATCAGTGTCAAAAAAGACTACAGCAATCCACCCCACCCCCACCCGTCTCAGAGACATTCCCTGGCTATTTTTAATCCAAATAATTGACATATATCACTGTAAATTTTCATTGCTCCTAATAAGTATCACCTGAAAATAGGAAACAAGCTATGTCATTCAATTGTTGACAGAAACACTGGAAAGGGCCAAATAGCACAACCAGCAAGTATACCATCAGCAACCCTCCTTCCAGGCTAAAGTCAAGCTAGTAAGCAGATACTCTCAGTTGTAGTTCCAAACCAGCCATAAGCCCACCTGACCAGAAAATCCACAGTCCTTATTTTTTCACTTTGACTATAAAGACATTGTGAAATAGCTTAGAAAAATCTAGACTAAATTCTTAAAAGACCTTGATGAAATTTATCAATATAGCATTTTTACTGAATTATCTTCATCTGTCAGTTTTATAACCCTTTCAAAAAAAGAATGAAGCTGATTTAGAATGAATCAGCAAAACAGTGCCGGCTCTTAGTAATCAACTGCTTTCTTAAATAGGTAACTACAAAAATTTGTATATAAACACATTAAAAAATTTTTGTCAGAAATCAACTTTTTTCATTGGTCAGTAGATCCTAGAACCCACTGGCTAAAAACCATCTTTTGGGGGGGAACCAAACCTCTGCTGTTTATCATTTTTAAAAAATCACTAACAGCAAGTTCACAAAGTCATCTGCAAATTCTTACAGTCCCTCCCCTGGGACTGGAGACCATTAATGTGTCACTGTGATCACACCGCTCATTAATCTTGGGACAGAGGCACAATACAAGCTGTCCCTCCACTCAGCACCACCTTCTCACATGATACCATCTGACCCATCAGTGAGCTGCCGCCATTCTTTTTGCCCCACATAGCAAAATCAAGGCCCATTCCATTGGCCAGGACTTTTTCCTTGAAGGTCACCATCAATTCTTCAATGACTCTAACCAAAGTTCTCCCCAATCCCTCAGAAGCCTGGCAAGTCAAGAATACATTACATAGTCTCACCCAAATGGCCAATGATTTTGATGAACCTGGTTCCCCTCTATATCACTGAGTAATGACTCAGTTAATGGATACATTCTCTGCATTCATGCCCTGATGACAAGTGCCCATCATTCATACAAACAAGCAGTGTGCACAGCTGCTGAGAAAGATTTCAAACAGAGGGAGCCACTTTGATGCCTGCAAGGCCCCCTAGGGCTGTGATGACTGCACTGCTGGTGGCTTTCACCCCCAATCACAACCTTTCAAAGCTTCTGCCCTGAATTAAGCCAAAACTCTCACTATTTTTCAAGGCAATGGTTGTTTAGATCTAGTTAGTTCTATTGAGAGGTTAACTGCACTCCTGAAATGTTCTTCCTGCATACACCTCTCCTCTCACACTATTTCTCATCAAAAATTGAATCACGACATTAATGTATAATATTTGTAGTAAGAAAATGTCCAATTAGAACTTCCATTCATTAACAAAAAGGGAAGAAAGTCAAGATATTATGTAGTTATTATTTGCTATTTTTACAATAGTAAGATATTAAGCCTTAGAGAATGACTAGATGGGAAAATGCCATAAATTTGTAAAATTATTTTTAAATCCAGAGAATTCCACAGCATGGTGATCATTTTAATATGATGGTAATCATTTCCAATACTCAAAAAAAAACTTAAAAAAAAATAGCACACCATCACTGCAAAGTCCGACACAATGGCAGATTGCCTTACAAATATCTTTCTTGATTCTTGTCCATGCACTCAGAGTACCAATAGAACCCAGTCTCTCCAGTTCTTCCTTGCTCTCACCACGTGACCAGCCTGTCTTTTTTGGCTCCCACTTTTCTCTGATGACACTTTTACACTATACTTCTTCCCAAATGTGTTCCAGCTTACTCACACCCTATACTGCCCTCTGGTCTTCAAAGATCATAGTGTTCTAAGCTTCACAGTCAGACATGAGAAGATATTCATGATGGCAAAAGAAACGTTGCATATTAAACTTTGTCATGCAAATGAAAAACAATTATGCATTATCATAAGTGCGGAAGCACATCAGTCCTTTTAAAACAATGTTAGAGAAGATAAGCAAGAGAATTTGATTACATAAAATGTAAAAGCTTTTGCAAGAATAAAAATAAAATCAATGAAGTTAGAACTGTAGAGAAAAAATATATCATTCAAGTTCTATCAGACACAGAAGACAAATATATTTAACACTAAGAGTCATTCCTCAATAGTTAAGTAATCAAAGGATACAGTTTCTAAAGAATTGCAAAGTAAAAATTAAAATCTGAAAAGATGGTCCAAGTCACTGAAAGGAGGAAAACATAAATTAAAAAGAATCTGAGGTCTACCCTTAGTCCTCACAAATGATCTAAGATGAATAAAAATAGAAACAGTCAATGTAGAGCGCCTGTGGGAAAACAGAAACTTTAATATACACTGGTGGAACTATGAAGTGGTCCAACAAAACTGTATATAAATTTGGATTATGCAAAAAAGTTCTCACTATTCATACCTCTGAACCAGGCATCTCATTACGGGATATCTACCCCACATGTTAGTCAAAGGCAAGTACAGAGATTCAATGAGAGGCAGGCAGGTGGCACAGAGCCTTGCGTCTGGAGTCAGAAAGACCTGAATTCGAGTTTGACCTTACTAGTTGTGTGACCCCAGTCAAGTCATCCCACCACTTTCTCCCTCAGTTTCTTCTCTCCTGTAAAATGGGGGTGATCACTGCAGCTTCCTACAGGAATGTGTGGCCACAATGACATGACATTCACCAAGCACGCTGGGATCATCAGGAAACACTAAACCATTCCTAGCAGGCCCTCCTGGAAGCAGCTGAGCCAAACAAGGTGCAAGCCCCCTGGCTGGGGAAGAGCCAACACGGCGGCAGGCAAACGTGGCAGGGCATCACTGTGCAGCCAGACACAGCTAGGGGGATGAAGACAGAGAAACAGAAGATACAAACACAGAAATAAGGGAACACAAATGGACTCAATCATGCGAAGGGGACGGCGATGAGAGCGCCAGGCCAAGGTCTCTTCCCAAAACTGACTCTGAGAGGGAAACGAGAGACTTCAACAAATGGAGCTTTGGTTTTGCCAACTGCAGACAGAGGCCTGGGTTGACTTAGGGGTGCTGGGCATCAAGCTGTTATTAGCATCCCGGCAGCAGTCAGCAGTTTTGTAAATAAGGGAAATCTTGACAAAAGACACAATTTTCCAAATAGAAGTCTGAAAATCACATCCGGTCCCAAGCCCAGTGAGGCACAGGAGAGGCATGGATATAATGGAGCTCAAGTTCACCCACAGAAGTGATGGCTGTGAGGAAGTCTGGTATAAAAGAGCAAAGTAGAGCAAATGAGCAGAGTCAGGAAAAGGACATCCACAGCAGCTAAGACAACAGCCAAGTCCCCAAGGGAGAAATCCCATCAATCCACAGCCCCACAAAAAACAGCTCTGCTGCACCCCCTCACACCACCTGGGCTGGGGGGGAGGGGAGGTCTGGGCATGCTGCTGTGACTGGGCCTGACCAGTCTAGATAGTCGCCACTCCTAAGGCTGGAGCCCCAAAGAAATTTACAAGACAGCAGTTTTCTGGGACCCAGCATAGGAATGGAAACAACAAAAGAGGCAGTTTCAGAGAAAACAAGGAAAACTTGGGTGAACAATGGTAGCTAGAACAAGAGGCAGAACACATTGCTCCCATGGAGATATACCCACAGAAACCTACACCACAGACCAAATAATGACCAAGAAATCCAATGATTTGGAAGTGAATTCATTCACGGCAGAACTGAAAAACAAAAGTCCTCCAGAAACCCACAGGCTAAATCAGGAAAAGGATCCTCAGCAAAGCCAGCAGCCTCCCAGTTTCACAAGAGCCAGGACATATACACGAAGGGCCTCTTCCCTTGGCACAAACGGCGGCAGCATGGGTAAGTGCTGTGGTCTTCGTACTGCCAGAAAGCTCCGCAGCCACGTGAGAGACCAAAAGGGGCATGACAAACAATACAAGAAAGCTCATCTGGGCACTGCCTTGAAGGCCAACCCATCTGGAGGAGCAGCTCATGCAAAAGGGATTGTCTTGGCAAAAGTGGGTGTGGAAGCCAGGCAGGCCAATTCTGCCATCAGAAAGTGTGTAAGAGTTCAACCGATTAAGAACGGCAAAAAAAAAAAAAAATCAACTGCCTTTGTTCCCAATGATGGCTGTTTAAACTTTATTGAGGAAAATGATGAAGTTTTGGTTGCTGGATTTGGTCGGAAAGGTCATGCTGTTAGTGATATTCCTGGAGTCCGATTCAAGGTTGCAAAAGTTGCAAATGTTTCTCTTCTGGCCTTGTACAAAAGCAAGAAGGAGAGACCAAGATCATAAAAACTGTATGATGTCTTTGTCACAGTAAAAAATTTTCCAATAAAAAAAAAAAAGAAGAAGAGCCTCCTACAGAAAGCTGTGTCCCAAGCTAGAAGGTTAGGCTCCCTCCAAGAACAGAAAGCCTGCCCTGGGCTGAGGATCTTGGGAGTCAAAGCTCTAGAGAACTTCCCAAGGGCACTGAGGTCACCAAGTGTCCGGAGACACCAGAAGGCCCTGAGGATCCAGTAGTCCTAACCCCAGTACACAGAGGGACCCAAGGCAAGAACAAGGGGGACCTACCTTCCTACCCAAAAACACATCAGGGAGAAAAGTCTGTCCAGAATAAAGCCGCAATTCAGAAACTATGCCTAGAGAAATGAGAAAATCAAAGAAAATACTGACCAGTATAAAACACATCATTGTCAATATAAAGATGGCCCAAAAGGAGGAATTAACTCTGTAACAACTGCAAAAAATGATGCCAAGGGAATGGTGGTAGAGGATTTTCCACAAAAATTACATGCATATAAGAAATGAAGCAAGAGATAAAAAATTAAAATGAAAACTTTGGATAAAAGAATTGTAAAGAAAATAAACACATTAGAATAAAAAGTGGTAAACTTTGCTCAAGAATTGGAAACCCTGGGGCAGCTAAGGTGTCCCAGTCAATAGAGTACCAGCCCTGGAGTCGGGAGGACCTGAGTTCAAATCTGGCCTCAGACACTTAACACTTACTAGCCACTTGACCACTTAACCCCAAATGCCCTACAAAAAAAAGAATTGGAAACCCTAAAAACTAGAAAAGACCAAAGAGAAACCTATGAAATATTAGAACATGATCAAAAAAGAGAAAAAAGAAAAGATAAGCTGAATTACATCAAGAAATTATATTAAGAAATCACTGGAGTCCTTGAAAATCATGATATATTAAAAAAAAAAAAAGCCTAGCACTATATTCCAAGAAATCATAAATGAAAACTAACCAGGATCTATGTATTAGAAGCAGACTGAGAAGACCTCAAAGAAGAGATGGGAAGATATATTTATCAACTCATGAAAACTCCCAGGAATGTCACTGCAAAAATCCAGAGTTCCCATGTCACAGACAAAATACAGCAAGCATCCCAAAAGAAGCAGCTCAAGTACAAAGGAAGCACAGTCAGAATTACACAAGACTTGGCAGCTGATATCATAAACAATAAGAGCATGGAAAACAATTTGACCAGACAAAAAGAACAGGCTAACAACCAAGAAATAAATTAATCTGCACAACTGAGTAATGTGGTAGACCCTAAATGGAATACAGAACTTTCAAGCAATTCTAATGAAGAGACTAGATCTGAGTAGGAACTTTGAAATGCAAACACAGGAACCAAAAGAAACCTAGGAAGGTAAAGGTATTTGAGCAACTGAAAGGGGTTAAAAGATGCCGTTGTTGTCACACTTTTTTTTTTGCTTTTGCATTTTGGAGAAGGGAAGGCTGGGCAATTGTGGTCAAGTGACTTGCCCAAGGTGACACAGCTAGTAAGTATTAAGTGTCTGAGGCCGTATTTGAACTCAGGTCCTCCTGACTCCAGGGCCAATACTCTATTCACTGTGCCACCTAGCCGACCCTGTTGTGACATTTTAATAGGAAAAAAAAAATGTGTCCCTTCAGAACCTTAATGTTTTCTAAGATTACTAAAAGAATTAAAGTTTAAAATCAGGGGTACTGGGGAGGACTAATTCTGTAACTAGAAGGTTTGTAAAAGGACTATTTTACATTAATAAAGAAAGGAAGAAGGTGGTAGAACTTCCTGTTTATGATTCCCAAGAGAATGAGAAGAAAAGGATACAAATAGAGGGAAGGAATAAGGGAAGAGGGCATCAGACAAATTTCACTCTTAACTGAAAGGGACAGAAGAGATATGCAGCAATTTCTCTGAGCTCCTCTGTGAATTTCATCACTAACCTCTAAAAAGTGAATCTGCATGGATTTTAGAGTGACATAAAAAGACAAAAACTCATTATAGTAGAGAGAAAGGAAGGAGGGAGAGGATCACTATATGAAATTTACTCTTCTTGGTTTAGGTTCAAGGAGGGAATAACATACTCCTTTAAGTATAAAAATCTATTGTGCCCTACAGGCAGTAGGAGAGTTTGGGGGGAAAGGGGGGGGGTTTAGAAGGGAAATAAATAGTAGTAAGAAGGAAGGGAAAAGGGAGGGAGGTACATAGGGAGGGAATACTGAGGGAGGGGGTGGTCAAAAGGAAAATTCTTAAGGAGGGGAAGGGAGAATAGAGAAATGAAAACACATACAGGGGAGGGAATAGGATGGAGGAAAAGACAAAGATAGTAATCATAACTGTGAATGTAAATGGGATGAACTCTCCCATAAAACAGAAGTGGATAGCAGAAGGGATTCAAAACCATAATCCTACAATATGCTGTCTGCCAAGAAACACATTTGATGGGGTGGCCAGGTGGTACAGTGAATAGAGAACCGGCCCTGGAGTCAGGAAGACCTGAGTTCAAATTGGGCTTCAGGCACAAAAACTAGCCATGTGAACTTAGTCAAGTCACTTAACTGCAATTACCCTCCAAAAAAAAAAAAAAAAGGAACAAAACAAGAGATACTCACAAAAGGCTGGAGTAGAATATATCATGCTTCAGCTAAAGTAAAAAAAGCAGGAGTAGCAGTCTTTATCTCAGATAAAGCAAAAGGAAAAATAGACCTAATTAAAAGGCATAAGAAGGAAACTGTATCCTGCCAAAAGGCACCATCGAGAATGAAGCACTAACATATATGCACCAAGAGGTATAGCATCCAAATTCCTGGAGGAGAAGTTAAGGGAATTGGAGGAAGAAACAGATAGCAAAACTCTACTAGTGGGGGACTTCAATCTCCCCCTCTCTGAACTTGATAAATCTAACCTCAAACAAGAAAGAAGTTAAGGAGGTGAATAGAATTTTAGAAAAGGTAGGTATGGTAGACCTCTGGAGAAAACTGAATGAGGATAAAAAGGAACATACGTTCTTCTCAGTGACACATGGCACATACACAAAAGTTGACCATGTACTAGGGCATAAAAACCTCATAATTCAGTGCAGAAAGGCAGCACTATTAAATGCATCATTCTCAGATCATGATGCAAGAAAAATTATATATGATAAAGGGCCATGGAAAGACAGACTAAAAACTAATTGGAAACTAAATAATTTAATCCTAAAGAATGAGTGAGTCACAAACAAGAAATTATAGAAACAATCAGTAACTTTATTCAAGAGAATGACAATAATGAAACATACCAAAACTTGTGGGATGCAGCAAAAGCAGTTCTTAGGGGAAGTTTTATATCCCTGAATGCATACATGAATAAAATAGAGAAAATGGAAGTCAATAAGACTTGCATGCAACTGAAAAAGCTAGAAAAAGAACAAATTGAAAATCCCCAATTAAATACTAAATTAGAAATAATGAAAACCAAAGGAGAGATTAATAAAATTGAAATTAAGAAAACTATTGAATAAATAAAACGAAGAGCTGGTTTTATGAAAAAAAAAAAAAATTGATAGACCCTTAGTCAATAGGATAAAAAAAAGAAGAAAACCAAATTATGAGTATCAAAAATGAAAAGGGTGAATCTACCTCCAATGAAGAAGAAATCAAAACAATAATTAGGAATTATTTTTCCCAATTGTAGGCACATAAATTTGACAATCTTAGGGAAATGGATGAATATCTACAAAAATACAAGTTGGCCAGATTAACTGAATAGGAGGTAAATTACTTAAATAACCCCATCTCAGAAAAAGAAATTGAACAAGCCATCAGTCAGCTCCCTAGGAAAAAAATCTCCAGGGCCAGATGGATTTACTAGTGAATTCTATCAAACATTTAAATAACAATTGATTCCAATATTCTACAAACTATTTGGGAAAATTAGTGAAGGAGTCCTACCAAATTCTTTTTATGACACAAATATGGTACTGATACCTAAATTAGAAAGAGATAAAACAGAGAAAGAAAATTATAGACCAACCTGCCACATGAATATAGATGCAAAAATTCTAAATAAAATACTAGCAAAAAGACTACAGCAACTTATCTCAAGAATAATACACTTTGGTCAGGTAGGATTTATTCCAGGAATGCAAGGATGGTTTAATATAAGGAAAAACATCAGTATAATTGATTATATCAACAATAAAACTAGCAGAAACCACATGATCATCTCAATAGATGCAGAAAAGGCTTGACAAGATACAACATCCATTCCTACTAAAAACATTAGAAAGTATAGGAATAAATGGAGCCTTCCTTAAAATAATAGGTAGCATCTATTTAAAGCCATCAGCAAGTATTATATGTAATGGGGATAAGCTAGAAGTATTTCCCATAAGATCAGGGGTGAAACAAGGGTGTCCACTATCATCCCTCTTATTCAATCTGGTACTAGAAATGTTAGCAGTAGCAATTAGAGAAGAAAAAGAAATCAAAGTAATCAAATTAGGCCAAGAAGAGACCAAGTTATCACTCTTTGTGGATGATATGAAGATATATTTAGAAAATCCTAAAAAATCAAGTAAAAAAAATACTTGAGACAATAAATACATTTGACAAACTTGCAGGATATAAAATAAATCTACATAAAAGTTCAGCATTCCTGTATATTTCTAATGAAATCCAACAGCAAGAGATAAAAAGAGAAATCCCATTTAAAGTTACTGTAGACATTATAAAATATTTGGGAATCTACCTGCCAAAACAAACCCAGGACCTATATGAACACAATTACAAAACACTTTTCACACAAATAAAGTCAGATCTAACTAATTGGAAAAACATCAATTGCTCGTGGCTGGGTAGAGCGAATATAATAAAAATGACAATTAAATTATATATTTAGTACCATACCAATTAATTTACCAAAAAACTACTTTATACAGCTAGAAAAAATAGTAACAAAATTCATTTGGAAGAACAAAACATCCAGTATATCAAGGGAATTATTGAAAAGAAATGCTAGAGCCGGCCTGCAATCTCCGGGGCTTGCCCTGGCAGCTCCTTCCTCAGCAGGGGCCGCTAAGGCTGCGCCGGCTGAGGAGGAGGGATCACCCGGGCTGCGAGCTAAGAGGCACCGCTCCCACTCCCGCAGCCGTCCTGCGGCTCCCAGCGGACGCGTCAGGGCCGACTGCAGGTTGTGGGTGCTACATGTGTGCTTTCAGAGCTGTAGTGTGAGGAAGCTTGAAGTGGGATGGCAGGACGCCTTCATCCTTATGACAGTAACTCCAGTGATCCAGAGAACTGGGATCGGAAATTGCATAATAGACCTCATAAACTGTATAAATACTCAAGTACCCCATCCCGTATTGCTAAAGGAGGAGCGGACCACACCAAAATGAGCTTACATGGTGCTAGTGGTGGACATGAGAGATCCAGAGATAGAAGAAGGTCAAGCGACAGATCCCGTGACTCCTCCCATGAAAAAGTAGAGTCACAACTCACTCCATGTATTAGGAAATGTTACTTCTCCCACTCGACAGCATCACATTGAACGAGAAAAAGATCACAGTTCTTCCCGCCCAAGCAGTCCTCGTCCTCAAAAAGCATCCCCCAATGGTTCCAGTAGCAGTGTTGGGAACAACAGCAGAAACAGCAGTCAGTCAAGTTCAGATGGTGGTTGTAAGACTTCTGGGGAAATGATATTTGTGTATGAGAATGCAAAGGAAGCAGCTCGGAGTATAAGAACATCAGAACGAGTAACACTAATTGTGGATAATACTAGATTTGTTGTAGATCCATCTATTTTTACTGCACAGCCAAATACAATGTTGGGCAGGTTGGTATTAGTAATAATAGCCTAACTATAAAATAAATGTTATTTGAAACTATAAAAAAAAAAAAATGCTAGGGAAGGTGGCCTAGCTATACCAGATTTCAATCTGTATTATAAAGCAGCGGTCATCAAAACTACTTGGTACTGGCTGAGGAATAGAGGAGTGGATCAATGGAATAGATTAGGCACACGAGATTCAGAAGTCAATGACTATAGTAATCTATTGTTTGATAAACCCAAAGACCCCAGTTTCTGGGATAAGATCTCAATATTTTACACAAACTGCTGGGAAAACTGGAATACAGTATGGCAGAAACTGGTCATAGACCATTACCTAACACCATATACCAAAATCAAGTCTAAATGGGTGCATGATCTAGGTATAAAGGTTGATACTATAAGCAGTCTCAGAAAACAAGAAATGGTTTACCTGTCAGATTTGTGGAGAGGGAAAGACTTTATGACTAAACAAGAATTAGAGAACATTATAAAATGTAAAATGGATAATTATGACTACATGAAATTAAAACACTTCCGTACAAAGCCAATGTAACCAAGATTAAGAGGGAGGTGGGAAATTGGGAAAGAATCTCTACAAACTATGTCTCTGACAAAGGACTCATTTCTAAAATATATAGAGAACTGAGTCAAATTTATAGGAATACAAGTCATTCCCCAATTGATAAATGGTCAAAGGATGTGAACAAGCAATTTTCAGAGAAAGAAATTAAAGATATCTATCAGCACATGAAGAAATGCTCTAAATCACTATTGATTAGAGAAATGCAAATCAAAATAACTCTGAGGTACCACATCTCACCAGTCAGATTGGCTAAGATGACAAAACAGGAAAATGACAAATGCTGGGGAGGATGTGGGCAAATTGGAACACTAAGGCATTGCTGGTGAAGTTGTGAACTGATCCAGCCTTTCTGGAGAGCAATATGAAATTATGCCCAAAGGGCTATAAATACTTTCATACCCTTTGACCCAGCAATACCACTCCTAGGGTTATATCCCAAAGAGATCATAGAAGTGGGAGGAAGACCCATATGTACAAAAATGTTTATAGCAGCTCTTTTTGTGGTGGCAAAGAATTGGAATTTAAGGGGGTGCCCATCAATTGGGGAATGGCTGAACAAGTTATGGTATATATGCATGTTATGGAATACTATTGTGCTATAAGAAACAAGGAGCAGACGGTCTTCATATTTACCTGGAGAGGCTTATACGAACTGATGCTGAATGAGAATAGCAGAACCAGGAGAAATTTGTACACAATTACAGATACAATGTATGTGTGATGACCAATTCTGATAGACTGGACTCTTCTCAGCAATGCAGTGATATAAGTCAATCCCAAAAGACTCATGATGGAGAGAAATGTGTGCATCCAGAGAAAGAACTAGAAAGAACTGAGTTTATATCCAGATGGAGGCAAAATACCTGATCTTTTTCCTTTTCTTGTTTGGTTTTATGTCCTCTTTACCATTTTTCATTCCATCTGATACAATCTGTCTTTATAACCTGACTAATGTATAATGTGAAAGTATTTACAGATCCTATACTTGACTATATGCCGCCATGGGGGGGGGGGAGAGGGAGGGGGGACAAAATGTGAAACTCAAGGAATTGTGGAATTGAATCCTATAAACTAAAAGTAAACAAACAAATTAATTTTAAAAAAATAATAAAAAAAATCTCCAGGGCCAGATGGATTTACTAGCAAATTCTATCAAACATTTAAAGAACAATTGTTTCCAATACTTTACAAACTAATTTGGGAAAATTGGAGGAGTCCTACCAAATTCTTTTTATGATACAATCAGGAAGAGACAAAACAGAGAAAGAAAATCAAAGACCAATTTCCCTCATGAATATAGATGCAAAATTTTTAAATAAAATACTAGCAAAAAGACTACAGCAACTTATCATGAGAATAATACATTTTTATCAGGTAAGATTTATTCTAGGAATGCAAGGATAGTTCAATATGAGGAAAACTATCAGTATAATCGATCACATAAACAACAAAACTAGCAGAAACCATATGATTATCTCAATCAATGCAGAAAAGGCTTTTGACAAAATACAACACCCATTCCTATTAAAAACACTAGAAAAGTATAGGAAGAGAGTCTTCCTTAAAATAATAAGTAGCATCTATCTAAAACCATCAGTAAGTATTATATGTAATGGGGATAAGCTAGAAGCATTTCCAATAAGGTCAGGGGTGAAACAAGGATGTCCACTATCACCCCTCTTACTCAATTTAGTACTAGAAATGTTAGCAGTAGCAATAAAAGGAAAAAAAAAACTGAAGGAATCAAATTAGGCAAAGAATAGACTAAGCTATCACTCTTTGCAGATGATATGATGATGTACTTAGAGAATTGAGACAATAAATAAATTTGGCAAAGTTGCAAGATATAAAATATATAAATATATAATAAATAAAAATATATAATAAAAAATAAAAATAAATATATAAAATAAACCCACATAAATCCTCAGCATTCCTATATATTTCTAATGAAATTCAGCAAGAGATAGAGAAATTCCATTTAATTAAATATTATAAAATATTTGGGAATCTACCTGCCAAAACAAACCCAGGACCTATATGAACACAATTACAAAACACTTTTCACACAAATAAAGTCAGATCTAACTAATTGAAAAAACATCAGCTGCTCGTTCTTGGGTTGAGCTAATATAATAAAAATAACAAATTTACCTAAATTAAATTACATATTTAATGCCATACCAATCTACCAAAAAATTACTTTATAGCGCTAGAAAAAATAGTAAAAAAAATTCATTTGGAAGAACAAAACATCCAGTATATCAAGGGAATTATTGAAAAGAAATGCTAGGGAAGGTGGCCTAGCCATAGCAGATTTTAATCTATATTATAAACCAGCAGTCATCAAAGCTACTTGGTACTGGCTAAGAAATATAGTAGTGGATCAATGGAATAGAATGGGTACACAAGACTCAGCAAGCAATGACTATAATATAATCTACTTTTTGATAAACCCAAAGACCCCAGTTTTTAGTGTAAGAACTCACTATTTCACAAAAACTGCTGGGAAAACTGGACTATGGCATGGCAGAAACTGGGCATAGACCGTATCTAACACCATGTACCAAAATCAAGTCTAAATGGGTACATGATCTATGTATAAAGGCTGATACTGAAGCAATTCTGAGAGAGCAAGGAATAGTTTACCTGTCAGATTTATGGAGAAGATTTCATGACCAAACAAGAGTAGAGAGCATTATGAAATGCTAAATGGATCATTTTTACTACATTAAATTGAAAAGTTTCTGTACAAATAAAGCCAATGTAACCAAGAATAAGAGGGAAGTGGGAAATTGGGAAAATTTTTACAACCAGTATCTCTGATGAAGGTCTCATTTCTAAAATATACAGAGAACTGAATCAAAATTACAAGAACACAAGTCATTTCCCAATTGCTAAATGATCAAAGGATATGAACAGGCAGTTTTCAGGGGAGGAAATTAAAGATATCTATAAGCATATGAAAAAATGCTCTAAATCACCATTGATTAGAGAAATGCAAATCAAAACCACTCTGAAGTGCCACATCTCACAAGTCAGACTGGCTAAGATGACAAAAGAGGAAATGATAAATGCTGGGGAGGATGTGGACAAACTGCAACACTGATGCATTGCTGGTGGAGTTGTGAACGATTAAACCATTCTGGAGCGCAATCTGAAACTGCCCAAAGGGCTATAAATAAGTGCCCATCCTTTGATCCAGTAATGTCACTTCTAGGGCTGTATCCCAAAGAGATCATAGAAGGGGAAAGTGGACCCGTATGTACAAAAATACTTTAGCAGCTCTTTTTGTGGTGGTAAAGAATTGGAAATCAAGGGGATATCCATCAATTGGGGAATGGCTGAACAAGTTATGGTATATGAATGTACTGGAATACTATTGTGCTATGAGAAATGAGGAGCAAATGGACTTCATACTAACCTGGAGAGACTTATATAAACTGATGTTGAGTGAGAAGAGCAGAACTAGGAGAAATATGTACACAATCACAGACACAATGTATCTGTGATGACTAACTCTGATGTAGCAATGCAAGGTTATAAGACAAAGACTCATGATGGAAAGAGACGCCCACATCAGAGAAAGAGCTACAGAGTCTCAATGCAGACTGAAGCAAGCTTTTTTGTTTTGTTTCCTCTTTCTCTCGGTTCACTCCATTGGTTACAATCCTTCTTTACAACCTGACTAATGTTTAATGTGAAGGTATTTCTAGATCCTATATTTGATTGCATTCTGCCATAGGGAGAAGGGGGGGGGGGGGGGGGGGGGGAGAGAGAAAATTTGAAACTCAAGGGATTGTGGAATTGAATGTTCCACAACTAATAGTAAATAAATAAATAAATTTTAAAAAAGAAAAAAGAAAGGGACAGAAGAGTGAACTCACACACAAATTGGTGTGGAAACATATCACACTCAACAGGGAAACAAAGGAGGGAGGAGGGAAATAAGAAGGAAGAAGGAAAATAAGAGGAAAGAATATTTGGGAGGGAATAGCCACAAGCAAATAAAACTTCCTGATCCTAAAAAAACAAAAAGAATACTCGGTAAGGGAGTATTCATCAATTGGGGAATGGCTGAATATAGGATGGTATGTGAATATAACAGAATATGAATGCAGTATAAGAAATAAGGATACTGGGGAGTATGAACTGTATGATGCAGAGTGAAGTGAACAGAATCAGGAGAACAATATACAAAAACAATTCACACAAAATCATTAAAGAAAAACAACTTCTGAAAGACTTGAGAGATCAATACAATGAACAACTGTGTTCCCAGAGAACTGAAGGTGAAACCTGCTACCCACCTCCTGACAAAAAAGTGATGAAACCCAAGTGCAGAAAGAGACATTTCTGGATGTGGCAACTATGGAGATCCACCTTGAAATGCCTGCTTGTCAAGAAATTTTTTTCCACCTCAATCTCTTAAATTTTAGTTGGAGTGAGGTGGGAGGCCAGAATGGGGTGGACGACAGGAGTTTAAGTTCAAAATTTCAAAAAAATTTAAAAATGAACTGTTTTAGAGGAAAATGGTAACCCTGAAAATAATTTACATAACAACACTATAACAAAAAATACAAAAAAGGCACTTGAAAGACCTCTGATCAATGTAATGTCCAACCAGGACTCCAAAGGACCAAGGAATTTTACCACCTACTTCTTGACAGAGGTCCAATGGCCCTAAGAAGCAGGAAAGACAAACTTTTTTGTAAATCCAAACAGGGTTCTGAGAGAGAGGTCTGAACATTCCTTCCCTACATAACTTCCAGACTTTCCCATCACCCCTTTCATTCAACAACCTTTCCTTTGAGGTCTTCATCATCAACCCAATCTAAATTATTGAGGCTCTAAGTCCACCAACCCCCCAAATCATGCTTCCTTCTTGACAACAAGGAATTCAGCACCTAGTTCATCATTTCCCTCTCCTCTCTTCTCTCCTCTCCAACTTCTGCCCTTAAACTAGGGGGCTTTGATATTGATACAGGTGCTTCCTCACATTGCCTTACCTCCCAACTTCTGAACCTCTTTCAATCTCATGACCTGTTTCTATCACAGTCTTACACAGGGATAGTAACACACTTGATTTCAAGATTACTGACCAGTGTTCCACTTTCCTCATTAGAAACCTTATTTTACCATAACCTATCATTCCACCTCTCCCTATGTCTCACTCTTCAAACCTTAGTCTTTCAACCTCATCAAGACCTCTAATCCCCTATTGCTTAGTAATTTCTCAGACCATGACCCCTGCTCTGACTTCATTTTCCTCCCTCTCCAACCTCCACCTGAGTTAGCCATTTCAATTCTACAATGTCCTCTGCTCCCCAATCCCTCACTCGCTCATCCTCCTGCATATCTTCTCTTGTCAAACCTCCATTCTGGATTATTGCACTCCTACTCACTCCCCAACTGCAGAGGCTGGGCACGTTACAAATCAATCCATCAACTGGGCCCTCACTGAGAAAAGCAGCGGTCGCATTCCTAGCTGATCATCTAGCAGCCCAGAGAAGTCATGCTGAGTGCCCTTCTGTATCTTCTGGTCTCCTTCTCCCCTGTTCTCTCAGCTGAGGACTTTGCCTTTTATTTTACTGGGAAAAAAAAAAAACCCTCCTCCTCTCATTGTTACCTCAAAATGATCTGTCTCCTTTCCCCCAGTCTTTGACACAGATGACCTCCTTGCTAAGACCAACCCCCTCTACATGCATACTTCATCCCATCCCCTCCCTTCGTCTCCAATAGACTGCATGCTCATAGTCTTTCATTCTCTCATCTTCAGCCTCTTTGTATCAACTAGTTTCTCTCCTGTTACCTTCAAACACATCCAAGATACTCCCCCATCCTTAAAAAATGTTCACTAGACTCTTCCATTCCCTCAAATGAATGTCCCATTTGGGACATGAATCTCTTCCCTTTTCAGCCAAATCAAAAAGCCATCTGCATTTGCTGCCACTAATCACTCTCTTTCCATTCATTCTCCACAATCCTTCTCAATTTGGAAGTCAACCCAAACACTCAACTCCCAGTATCTAATTCCCACATTCAGCACTAAGACTAAATAATCAATCAAGAACTCATCTGCACAGGGGTGGTAACTGCACCAATGAGAGCTGATAGAAGCTCTCACCATATGAGAGGATAGAGAGAAAAGGGCCCAAGACAGAGCTCTTGGGCATACCCACAGTTAATGGGCATAACATGTATGATGATTCAGCAAAAAGAGACTGAGAAGAACAGCACAGAGAACCAAAATAAACTAGTGCCATAAAAACCCAGTGGAGAGCCTATCCAGGAAAAGATGGTGGCCAACCAGTTTCAGATCCGTCTTGGACAGGCTGCGTTTAAGATGCTGACTAAAAAATATCCAAGTGGTGATTTCTTTTGTGCAAAGAATGCTAAAGTCTGGAGTTTAGAAGAGAGGTCAAGAGAGAAAACATTAAAAGTCAACCTCATAGAGGAGGTGGTAGTTAAAGGCACAGGAGTAAACGAGACTGCCAAGAGAGTAAAAAGAGAGAAAAAGATCAAAGACAATCATTAGAGGAAGAGTCATACTAACAGGTAAGCAAGAAGCTGCAAAGTCAGCCAAAGACACAATGAAGGAAGAAAAATGGGAAGACAACCATCAGGGAGTTGGGTATTTCTGAAGCAGAGGGCAAAAAAATGATCAAACAGAAAAGGGTAGTTAACAGTGTTCAAAAGTAGCAGGGTAGGGCAGACAGGTGGCTCAGCAAGTAAAAGCACCGGCCCCAGTGTTGGGATGACCTGGGGATCAAATCTGGGCTAGATACTTAGCACCCACCCAGAAATAACTGGCCGTGTAACCTTGAGCAAGTTACTTAACCCCAATTGCTTTAAAAAAAAAAAAAAGAAAAGAAAAGAAAAGAAAAAGACAAAAGTGACAGGGTAGTCAGGATAAAGTCTCAGAGGAAAAAGGTCAGGAAATTGGGCAAATTAGAAGATCACTGGAGACCTGAGAGTCAGCAATTACAGGAGAATAGTGATGAACAATAAACCTCCTTTGATCATCTATGCATGGCCACCCTCACCAATCAAAAAGTCATGTGTGTCTATTTCATGCAATACTTTCAAAACAGGAGCTAAAGATGCATTAAAAATACTGCAATGATGTTAACATTTAAAGGAGAAAATATCACTGCTTAGTTAATTAGACCTTGTTCTTTACAATATGTAATATAGCATAAGCATAATGTCAAATTAAATTATTTGAATCCAGGAGTAAACCCAAAAGAATAAAACCTAAACATATTAATCAATTATAAATTTGTGTCCATTCTACAAAAAGACTCACTTCTAATCCGTTTTTATATAACTAGTCTCAACTGCTTTGAAAATTATTTCATCTACTCTCTAAAATAAAAAAACTACCTTTGCTGTTCCTCAAAAATTTGGGAGATGGAATATTGTGTCTGTGGGGTAAGGAAAAGACTTGGGAGACAAAAAAAGTAACTTTATTCAAGCTATGTTCAAACAAGTTCAAAGTTTGGGAGGGCTAAAGCACAAACAGTAGAAATAAATTCTAGGGCAAAATTAATCTTAAATATAAAAATTGAGTTTACATGTTTGAATATGTAAAATACTAGAAATTTGATTTCCCATTTTAATACTTCCCTAGAATTTAACTATTTAGGGTTAAATTCAGGGTTCAAGTCTAAAAACTGCAAAAAGAATTAAATGAACTTGATAATGGATTGTAGAATAGATAAGAATGAAATAAAAATAATGCCAACATGTCAAAATTAAGAGATTAGGCAAATGGCAGCATACCACACAAATAGTTCAATCACAAGTAGGCTCAAGTAAAGACAGAAACTCAATTTGGGACAGAGTACTGGGACATACATCCGTTACCAGATCAGAAAGAAGGCTAAGAGGTCAGAAAGGAAAACCCCTGGAGGACCATGGTACACCTAATTCCACAAAAAAAAAATTTAGAAACAAGGAGTGGCCAATAGTTAAAAAGGTTCCACTTAACCCAGGCATTCCCCTAAATTATCATTCGATATCTCCTCCCTTTCACAGCCTAAATAAAACCATCTCTGTTCCTTAACTCTGGTTTAACCTTCAGTAATCAAGACTCTAAGCATTCCTTCCAAAGGCTACCAATGGCCTCTTGGTTACTAAATGCAGGGGCCTTTTCTTAGTCCTCAATCACACCCTTTCTGCAACCATCTCTCCTATTAAATGCTCTCATGATAGGCTATATGGAAGAGTGCTCCAAATCACTAACACCAAGATGACAAAGGAAGTGAGTGGTCACACTTGATCTGCTTCTCCTCTCACTGGTCTGGCTGGTGCTCATCCAACGCCTCACAGGATCTTACCAGCATCCTGCTCCCTATGCCAGGGGACACCAGAGCTCAGACTTCGACCTTCTTCTCTCTTCTCTACGCACTAGGATCAGGGGCAATTAGGTCATAAACCTGTTATTTTAAATATCTTAGTAACTGCAATTCACTAGTATTGGATTCCTTTTTTTCTTCCCATCCCTCTGACTGGAGTGAGCTCCTCTCTCATCCTCTACCATTTAAGGAAGGCAAGCAGGGAATTCACCTCTTCATTTCTTGCCCCACTGACTTCCTAGAATTTATCAACTCCAGAAATTCTTCATTCTACAAGATGAACTAAATTCTCCTGCCATTTTGGCTGAGGGAATCCCAAGCCTTCAATTTCTTGTTCTATGTTTGTATTCTTCCTCCCCCACTCCCAATAAGCCCCTTGAGGGCAGGAAGGACACCCTTATTATGCCTTGGTATTCCCTGGGTCTGGCACACAGTAGGTGCTGAATAAACGTTTACTGACTGTATTTTATTTAATGCATTAAAAACCAATTCTAAGAAGTCCAGAGCAGCAGCAAGGTAGTGCAGTGGATAAAACACTGGGCCTGGAGTCAGGAAGACCTAAAGTTCAAATCCAGTCTCAGATACTTACTGGCTGTGTGACCCTTGGCAAGTCACTTATCCCTGTTTGCCTCAGTTTCCTCATCTGTAAAATAAGCTGAAGAAGTAAATGGCAAACCACTCTGGTATCTCTGCCAAGAAAAACCCAAATGAGATCACAAAGAGTCAGACACAACTGAAATGACTGAACAGCGATATCATCTATATAGTGCTTTAAGGTTGTCAAGCCCTTTACATGCATTATCTCATTTGATCTTCAAGTAACTTTGTGAGGTAGGTTCTTTAGGCATTACGTTCCCCATTTTACAAATGAGGAAACCGAGGCTTTGAGAGATTAAGCCATTTCAATCGATCAACCTTTTTTTAAGTTCCTATTATGTGCCAGGCACTGGGTTAAGCACTGGGGATACAAAAAGAGAAAAAAGACAGTCCTTGCCCTCAAGGTGCTCCCAATCTAATCATCTGCCCAGGAGCACACACACAATAATTTAATTCCATCCAGAGCACATCCTAAACACATCCCATGTGAGAAGCCCATTCTAGAGAAGGACACAAGGACAAAACTGGAAACCAGTCCCCACCTTCAAGGAGGCTCCAATCTAAAGCCAAGGCTCTTTCTACAACCCCATGCTGCCTCTTCCATGGGGCCAGCAAGGCTGCCAGTTAGTTTGTCTGTAGATGGCACTGTGCCCATTTCATCCAGCCCCAGCAAATAGCAGAAGCTCCTCAATGGTGGGGAGGGGGGAAGGGGGAATCCCAGTGCTGATTACTAAAGGAGTGGTTTGTGAAAATCTGCAGAGTAATCAATCTGATCACAGAAAGCCAGCAAAAACGTCATCAAAAACAGGCCGTGCATGTGAAAATGTTTTGCTTTTCCAACAGGATCACCAGAGTGGCAGATGAGAATAGCGACGGCTCTAGCGACATTAGCCATATGTCAGCCCAACATGTGAAAAAGTCCTTCATGCTTCACTCATAGGAAATATGGCGCTTGGGTCTAGACAGTGGCAGAATTAGATGCAATCAAACTGCAAGTCTTTGGTGGAGTGCTTCAGAAATCTGCCCTTGGCCCTGCCCCCTGTCATTAATCACATTTTCATTACTGACTTGGATAAAGGTACCAGAAGAATGTTCAATGAATTTGCAGAAAACTCAAAGCTGGGAGGGATGGCTAACACTGAACAATGGACAGGCTGGAATATTAGACCCAAACCAGTCAAAGGAAATCTAATAGAACTAAGAGTTCCAATCTGGATTACAAAAATAAGCTTGCAAAGTACTAGAGGGGAGAGGTATAGATACAAAGAAGCTCATTTGAAACCCATGGGAGGGGGCGTCTGCGGCACCCTTCGCAACATCAATCGCACTCCAACAATGTAGCAGCTACAGAAGCATTGAGGCCCGAAGCCTAACTCTGTCCTCAGCCCAATTCAGATCTTCTTCAGAGTAATGAGCCCAGCTCTAAAGACTACATCTTAGAAAAGATGTGAGGCCACTAGGAGAGGGCATGCACGGTCTCAAGATCATGCCAGATGAGGACGTGCTGAAGGAACCAGGAAGGGTAAAAAAATGGCCTCCGAGTCCCTCCCCAGCCAGCCTTGGGTACTTCTTGGAAGATGGCCGCTCAGAAGCTGGATGATGGAGGCAGATAACAAACCAGGCCAAGAACTGAACAGGAGGCTGCGTGGCTCTTTGGGACTCAAACAGAGCCAGCCCTAACAGCACTGAGAATTTCCCAGGCAAGGGATGACATCACCAAGAGCTGCCCCTGACCTCCCATGCCCACTCCGGAGTGGGCACTGCCTTCGGTTAGCAGAGGAGGCTTCCTCAAAAGGACTCAGACTATTTACTCTGGCAGGTTCTCTAGGGCTGCACATTGTGTCACATTGTATCATCTCCACGGAATCCCTGAACCGCAGACTTAGGACTGAGAGCGCTCATAAGGTCACAGATGCCAAGCTGGATGGCATGGGAAGTCACAGATAAGCAAATAATTTAAGCTCAAGGCAGAAAAGCAGACACAGCAGAGCCTTCAGGATTTGAATCCAGGTCCCTCTGACTTCCAAATCTTGCATTCTTCCCCCTGTGAAGATGGTTCCAGAAGGGACAGCCTGCAGTCCATTGCTGTTGTTCAGCTGTGTCCAACTCTCTGTGACCCCACTGAGATTTTCTTGGCAAAGACACTGCGCTGGTTGGTCATTTCCTTCTCCAGCCCATTTTACAGCTGAGAAAACTGAGGCAAACATGATTAAGTGACTTGCCCAGAGTCCCACTGCTCCTAAATGTTGGAGGCCAGATTCAAACTCATCAAGAGGAGGCTTCCTGGTTCCAGGCCCAGAGCTCTGGGCACGATGGTGTCCCCTAGCTGTCACCTGCCAATCACAAGTTCAATGAAAAAATAATATTAAAAAATACCGAAGACGCATGACAGGAAAAGGAGGCCAACTTACATTCACGTAGCATGCTGCCAATCACAGAAGGTACCCACCCTACTGCTAAGAGCCTGAGAATTAGATTCTCCAACACACAGGTCAGCACCCCGTGGACAGTTCCTGCAAATGAAAAGGCATGGACAGGTGGATAGACAGACAGTCTCCACCGTGAGAAAAGTGTCAAAGAAGCCAAACCTCACAAGTGAGTGCCATGAAAGGCCAGCTGTGCATCAAGCATCACAGGCTACAGCCAAGACTATCTATCTCTATCTCCATAGTGAAGCCCAGAGAAGAAATTTTTCCAGGTCACACCTAAATGTTCCTGTTTACAACTGCCAGTCTTTAGCTCAACGCTTAGCAGAGTACTGGGCAAAGTTAGCTCTCAATCAATGCTTTCCTTCATCCGTTCTAACTGAGTAAGTCTAATCTACCTTCTGCCAATGGGGCTTCAAAGCTTGGAGACAACCTGACAGAGAGGCAACGATCATTTATTAATGTTTATTCACATTCCAGGAGCCATGCTAAGCACTAAGAAACAAAGAAAGGCAAGAGACAGGCCCTGCTCTCATGCGGAACACAAACAACCAAGTACAAACAAACTACAGACAGGACAGACTGGGAATGACCAACAGAGGAAAGGCACTGCCATCTGAAGGCTCAAGAAAGGTTTGGGGGTAGAAGGTGTGATTTTTTTTTTTGGAGGGCAATTGGGGTTAAATGACTTGTCCGAGGTCATATGGCTAGTTTTTGTGTTAAGTGTCTTGAGGCCGGATTTGATCTCAGGTCCTCCTGACTCCAGAGCCGGTGCTCTATTGACTATGCCACCTAGCCACCCCTAGAAGGTGTGATTTTAGCTGAGACTTCGAACAGAAGCCAAGAGGAGGAGCAAAGGAGGGACGGCAGGGGAGGGACAGCACTCTGCTCGTGGGGACAGTTTTCAGGAATAGGAAGGAGGCTATTGCCACTGGATCATAATATGCACGTAGGAATATTGGCAAGCTGGTGGGGGGGGGGAGGAAGAGGAGGGGAATGGAGGGTTAGATCATGAAGGGCTTTGAATGCCAAAGATTTTTGTATTTAATCCTGGAGGTGAGAGGGAGCTAGTGAAGCTTAGTGCATAGGGGAGTGACGTGGTCGGGCAAGAAAACAATCAAGGTCAGAGTAACAGGAAACTCAATCACTAAGAACTATGTCCAAAAACGCTGACGTATTCTTTAAGAAGCAAGGCTGGAAACCAACTCAAAAGTCGAACCATCCTCAGTCTCATTTCACTAGAGCCAAAGCAGCACCCCCCAGTCACAGTTCCCCTACTGAGGGGAGGTCCACTGAGGGAAGAGAGCCTGTTCGTGGGCTCCCCCAGCACTTCCTCCTCTGCTGGCCTAGTTATCTCTGGCCATACTTGTCACACTCCACACCAGACCTCCAGTCTGCCTGAGAGGCCTAGAGCCAAACTGCATGCCATATGGGCACCACCCCAAGACCAGCCTACCTCCCCCTTAATAAGGGTTTTCTCCCATTAGAATACGAGCTCCCTGAACACAGGGAAAATCTCTCAGGCCTGAATTTGCATCTGCAGAGGAAAGGGCTTGATATTGAATAAGCACCTAATTCATTATTTATGGTCAAAACTTAAATGGATTTAACTAACATTTGAGTGGCAGAAGAGAAGTGATGAGCCCAGGCAAACCCATGCAAAAGGAAAGATGCCTAAAGGAAATATGGCTTCTCTCCCCTTTTCTCCACTGTCTCTCCCCTAACTTCTGGCTGCAGCAATCGTCCTGGCTTCCAGTCACTCCCCTCTCTAGTCTAAGCTCACAGGAGCTGCCACAAGCAAAAGTCTGTCATTCTCCTCTCAAGAAGCTCTAAGAGTGCCCAGGCAAGGGGGGGAGGGAAGCAGCACTTATGCATCTCCTACATCCTCATCAAGCACTATGCTAAAGCAATTTCTACAACTATGATTTCATTGGCTAGAGATCCTAGAAGCCCATGAAGTACCCCTTCACCACCTGGCTCAGCTCTGCTTTTTATCTTTCCAAACGAATTCCCACACTCTCCATTCCAGTCCAACTGCTGCTGTTCCCTGCCTTCTCAACAAGCCTGGAATTTGCTCCCTCTTCACTCACTTCCACCTCTTGGAATCTCTGGCTCCCTTCCCCAGACCCAACTCAAGCAGCCACCCCCTTCAAGAGGCCTTTCCAATACCCCCAAGGTTAGCATTCTCTTCACACCAAGAAATGATTTATCTGTGTACACTTCACTTTCCCTCAGTAGAATAAAATAAAGAAAAGCTGGAACAGACTCTTCAAAGAGCTAATGAATTCTCACACCAAAGAGTGATTATCAGAACCTGGGTTTGAATCCAGAGAACAAGACTAAAAGAGATGGCAGTAATAGAGGTAAATTTGGGGTCACCAGAAGAAAAACTTTCCTAAACTCTTCAAAAGGCTTCCAAAGTGAACTGGGCTACCTCATTACTTATTAAAAGGATCTCCTGGGTGGGGGAGGAGTTCTTGCACAAAGCAGGAGGAGGAAAGAGAAGAATCGGAGCCACCTAATTTCAAATGATGGATAGTCTCACTTGTTCCTAGTATACAGCAGGTAACTAGCAGAATAAAAGAAAGATTTCCCACATATTTCGACTATATCTTATTTCTTGGGCATCATTCAATAAAGTGATTCAACAGAAACAAATTTTCCAGATGACTGTGGAAAGTTTCCCTTCAGCAGCAGAAATTCATGAATTTTTTTCTTTAATGATGGTCTAAAATGTTATTATATCCTCCCCAGACTTCCCTGAAAATAACCTATTCTTAGCTCTGGGTTACGACGACCGTAACAGCAGAGAGAGCCTAGCTTTCAGTTAGTCCAATCCTTACTTCAGAGATGAGCAAGCCATGATCACTAGATTAAACGATTAATCAAGGCAATACGGCTATTACCACATCAACTGTGGTTATACTCTATGGGGACAAGGTGTGTCCCTGACTAATGATGCTTGTATAAATTCATACTCAAATAAAAAAAAAAAAGTACATAGCAGTGAAGGTATAAACAAAATATAAAAATAGTCCCTGTGCTCAAGGAGTCTCCATTCTCCCGGGGGAAAAGAGGCCCCCAGAATATGTGACTACACACTGGAAGAAAGGGTCGAGCCCCGTTAAGGTAAATACTGGCCGACACGTGCACATTTCCCCTTCTGGACTTCCCAGCAAACTCCCTCTTCAAACACCACAGGGGGTGCTACGCCCCCCCCCCCACTCCCTACCCCCAGTAACATGCAGACTTGCATCCTGACACTGGTTCTGATGCTCCATGTAATGACAAGGCTGTGTTTTAGGGCCTATTTACCTTCCAGCACTGACATTCCTCATCCCCTCTTCCTCTAGCACTTTGCTTTGGCTCCCAACACTCCTCTTCCCTCTCGTTTTCCTGACAAGCTCTCTCCAGTGCTTCTGCTCCTCTGAGTCACACTCAAAAGCCAGCCCTGAGTATCCCCCAAGGCTCAGTCCTGGGCCTTTCTGGTAATCTGAGCAGCTCCCCTGGATTCAATTTTCTTCCCTCTTCTAATGATTCTCAGGTCTATTCAGTGGGCCTGAACCTCCAAAAGCCTGTCAGACATCTCCAACTCAGCATTTCCACAGTGAACTTATCCTCTTTCCCCCAAGACCTCCCCCACTTTCTCAACTTCTGTATCAATGTGGAGAATATGACCATCATCCCCATTCCTTTACTGTCACTATTTACCCAGCACTCAGAGGCAGGGAAACCCTGGGAGTGGCAGCCCCTCTCAGCGCTGACAGTCACCATTCCCAGTTGCTATACCCACGGCAGGCAAACTAGCAGATGAAGCAGGAAGGCACCCTGAGGGAAAGACAGAAGATGGTATATGTCAGGAAAGCCAAACTACTCCTCGGGACCTTGACTGTCATGTCCCCTGAGACCTTTATAGAGACATCCCAGGACCTTGAATGCTGTCCCAGTGCCCACAGACTTTATCTGAAGAATGCCACCAGCAAACTGTGCCCACAGGTGCTGCAGCCAGATATGCAGACCCAAAAAAGGCAGGCGCTGGCCCTGCTGCACGGCTCAACCTCAAAAATACCTAGGTCAGGGGCGGCCAGGTGGCTCAGCGAGTAAGAGCACCGGCTCCAGTGTTGGGACGACCTGGAGATCGAATCCCGGGCTCAGACACTCAGCACCACACCCAGAAATAACTGGCCGTGTAACCTTGAGCAAGTTACTTAACCCCGATTGCTTAAAAAAAAAAAAATACCTAGGTCTTCTAGCAGTGGAAATGGCGTTAAAGACACAAATAGCCACTTGGTCACTGAACTCTAAGAGCCCACCTGACTGGCAGCTAAATCCTTCCCTATGTGTTGTCTCCCCCATTCAAATTCACACTCCCGGAAAGCAGGCCATGACTTTTCTCTTCATAGCCTTAGCACAATTCTTTGTACAGAGCATCTAAGAAATGTTTTATCCATTTCTTCAGCTCCCACAGCCAACAGCAGTCAAACCCTGTTGATTCCACCATCCTGACAACTCTTTTTTTTTTTTTTAATTTTTAAGCAATCAGGGTTAAGTAACTTGCTCAAGGTTACACGGCCAGTTATTTCTGAGTGTGGTGCTGAGTGTCTGAACCCAGGATTTGATCTCCAGGTTATCCCAACACTTGAGCCGGTGCTCTTACTCACTGAGCCACCTGGCCACCCCTAAGCAATTGGGGTTAAGTAACTTGCTCAAGGTTACACAGCCAGGTGTTTCTGGGTGGGTGCTAAGTGTCCGAGACCAGGATTCAATCTCCAGGTCGTCCTGACACTGGAGCAGGTGCTCTTACTCGCTGTGCTACCTGGCCGCCCCCATTCTGACAACTCTTACACACCATCTTCCTGTCCTCTGACACTGGCGTCACTGAGTCTGGACTCCTTTCAACAGGGAAGGGGAAAGGAACATTCATTAAGTACCGACTCTGCATGGGATCTCATTTGATCCTCACAACAATCCTGGGAGATAGGTGCTTTATATTATCCTCATTCTACAGATGAGGTAACTAAGGCAGGCAGAGATGAAGCGACTTGCCCAGGTCAGAGGCCAGATCTGCACTCAGGTCTTCTAGGTTCCAGGTCCAGGTCTCTATCCACAGGGCCACATAGTGGCCTCCAGCAGAAGGGTCTCCCTGCCCCAAGTCTCTCCCCACTCCAGCTCATTTTCGATGAAGCACAGGCCTGACCCTGTCACCCTCCCTCCCCTCACTCAATGAACTCCAATGGCTCCCATCACCTCCAAGATCAAAGATAAAAGCCTTTGCTTGGCCCCTTCCACTCTATCACTCCCCTCCACATATTCTGCCAACCTGAAACACCGGCCTCCTGGCTGCTCCTCCAAGAAGACCCTCTGTCTTCCAACTCCAGGCACTTTTCACTGGCATGGAATGCTCTCTCTCTAATACCCTGTCCTGGCTTCCTTCAAGTCTCTGCCTTCTTCAAGAACCCACTGCCAGTCCTCCTTAATCTGTGCCTTCATTCTGAGGTGATCTCCAACATGTGTACATGTGTGTGCGTGTGTGGTGTATGCAAGTGTGGTATGGTGAGTGTATGTGTGTGCATGTATGTGCGCACACGTGTGTGGTGTGTGCACGTGTGTGGTGCATGCATTGCACACTCGCACTCATTTGGATGTTGCTGTTTACATGTCATCTCAACCATCAGATTATGAGCTCCTTGAGAACAGATTTTTTTTTTGTCTTTCTTCATATCTCAAGCACTTAAGGACAATGCCTGGCACACAGTAGTTACTTAATAAAAGCATGTTGATTTGACTTCAAGAAAAAAATGAGGTTAATTTTTTTCAGCTCTCTTTAAGCAGCCCCAAGCCCTACAAACGGGTCAGCGTTTACAGCGTGCAACAAAACTCATGACAAGCGTGCATCCTTTGGTGAGAGAAGCACCGCGCAGGTACTTAGCTTTCCAGCTAGCATGGCTCCATCACCTCAGCTTCACTTCTGTGATACTCGTGACTGAAGAATGATCGCCCTGGGAGTAGACACTTCCTAAGTGGGCTGTCTGGTTCTAACTTCAAGTTCATTTTAATTCTGCTGAGATCCACTTCTTTCAACTTCTTTGGAAAACATTTTCATGAGTGGCGCACTTCCTGGCCAATTAAGGCAGCCAGATCAAATGGGAGGCGCCCCCCCCCCACTGGGCCAGCCCTACTATTTTCTACTCCTCCTACAGAGGTAGTGTACTGAGTCCCTGAGAGTGGAAGTGAGCGGCCCACAAGCAGCCACCTCCAAGTTTCTGAGGTGAGGAGAGACAGCTGTTCACACACAACTATTCCTCCAAGAATAGGAAATCTCCTTTCTTCCGATAACAAGAACAGCAATGGAGCCAAGAAAGCCAGCTAGAATCTGGCTCCATTACTCATGACCTTGAATAAGTCACCAGGCCTCAGTTTCTACAAACAAAAAATGCATGGTTGGAATAAATGGAGGTTCCTTTGACGTCTAAATTCTAGGAAACTGTAACCCCCTCTACCGCTGCAACTCTAGAGAAAAGTGCTTAAAGTTAGGAACAATAGGGCTCTCACCTGCTGGCTGGTGGCAGTGAAATGATCAGAGGATCAATCAGGACCAAAAGGAAGGCCACAGTTTTCAGCCTGGGGGCCTGGGGAGGAAAACAGGGCAGAGTCTACAAAATGATCCACTTTTATACAGCTCTTTGTCTTATAGCCCAAAAGGTTTAACAGTTCTCCAGGCATGACTCAGGGGAACCCAGTAAGATAAATGTCTAGCCTAGCAAGCAATCTTTTCAAGTCACCAAGCATCCCTCCAATAGGATACAGCAATGGAAATTCAATCTATACAAACTACTGCTGCTGCTGCTCCTCCTCCCCAGGTTTCCAACATTACACTTAAAAAAAAAAAAAAACCCAGCCCTTTTTAAACCAATCTGCTAAAAGAAGACAGTGAACTTTAGCAGTCTCCGCTGAGGAAGCAACCCTTGCTCCTGAGCCAATAATGTTATACTGAAGCAAGGCTTCTGAAGGAAAGGAACGTGGCTCTTTAACTAGTTCAGAGAGGATGTGAATTATATGACCCCCCCAGACCAGAAGAAGCCTATTAAGATTGAACGGGAATTCCCAGAAGCAAACCTATACCTAAGTTTCAAACTCTAACCACATTCAGCATTGTGTCTTAAAAAAATAGGTTCAGCTTCGTTTCAAAAGCTACCATATAGAGGGTACAACCTACATGAAACCTGGACAACACTCAAGTCAGTCATTTTTGTGGCTGAAGTGTTGGGCAGCTTTTGCATACCAATCTCTTAAAGTATTAGAAAAAAAAAAGAAAAAAGTCACCTCATGCATAGTCCAGTTTCTTCTGAGCCTGGATCCCTTCTCCTGTGAGCCCTGAACCCTTCTGAAGACCTCTCTGCACCACCACACAGACCCCCTTACTCTGACGCCCCAATGACCCTGGGCCTCTCCTCAGATTTGAGTCTGGGTGATGAAGACTTGAAGACTGGGGAGGGGGTGAGGGACACGCACCCAAAAAGTGATCAGGGAATGGGGACGGACCACTTAAGTTTGTTTGGCCCGCACAGTTGGCCGAGACTTTACAGCTTCCCTAACAACTTTAAATAACCTGCCGCACTTGGAAGCTTCCAGACAGGAGGAGCTCAAGCCGCAAGTGCTTCTACTGCTTCAGCTACACGTGGAGCCAGCGGGAGGGGGCAGGGGGGCGGGGGCTCGCTCAGCACCCCCGAAGATGCCCCAAAGGCCCCATGCGGAGCTCAGACCCGCCGCCCGGGGCCCTCGCACCGCCCCTCCCCGCACCCCGGCCGACTGGCACCATTACAGGGCGCGGAGCCGGCCCGGGGGGGGGGGGGGGGGGGGGGCTCAGCCCACGGGAGGCGGCCGCAAGCTCCCCGATTCAGAAGCGTTCCTGACCGCCAGCCTCGGTTTCCTCATCCGCACGCGCTGACAACGCTCCGAGGCCGTGACACGCGAGGCACTGGGCGGCCTCGGCCTCCGGGGGCCGCGCGCCCCCTCCCTAGGCACCCAGCAGGTGCCACCTCGACGCAGGACCCGCGCCGCCCCGTCGGGCACGTGGGAGGGGCCGGGCCCCCTCCCCCCCAGGTGAGGGGCGCCGCGGGGGCGGGGAGCCCGACGGGGGAGGGGCCAGGTCTCCGTGCCTGAGGGCCCCCTTCTCCCCCC
>NW_027186366.1:2821279-2873579 GCF_028583685.1 Petaurus breviceps papuanus
AGGAGGGTGGCAGGGGAGAGGGGGAGGGGAAGGAGCCAGCAGAAAGCGCCCAACGCGGCCGCGGCCCGCCTTTAAAGAACTTCCAACACCCAAGTTTCACGTAAAACCAGCTGAGCTACCGACGTGTCACGTGGCCGTCAGACCAACCACCTCCCCCTCCGCGTGCGCGTCACGTGGGCCGTAGCCGAGCGCGCGCCCAGTGCCCCGCCCCCAAGCGTGGCGGCGGCGCAAGCTTGTGCGCGCGCACCCCCGCCCCACGTGTGGGCATCGCAACTCACAGCCGTCGCCCCCTCCCCTCTTCTCCTCTCCCCGGCCTTCCCCTCCCGGGATCCAAGGCGCCGCAAAATCCGGGTCCCGCGACCCCTCCCCCTTCTTCCATCGCACTCCCCCGCCCGCCACGTGCCCCCAGCGGCCCCTCTCCTCACCTCGGGCACCGAGGAGCAGACGGGAGAGAGCGGCCGGCGGGCGGCCCGTGGCCGAGGAGGAAGGCCGCCCCCGGAAGCTCGGCCGGCCGCCGCACCGCGGCCCCCGTGCGCCAGCCCACCCGCCCGCCCGCCCTCCCGGCGGCGCTTCCAGGTGGGCCCGCCTCCCGCTCCTGCCACTTCCCGCGGCCGCCCCCGCGCCTCCTTCCGGCCCCTCCCTCCTCCTGCCCCCTTTTCCTTTCCTCCCCGTCCTGGCTCCGCGGGTTCGAATCCCGACCCGCCCGACCAGCCCCGTCCCATTGATAATGGAGGTCATCATAATCTAGAATCATGATAATAACGGGAAAGAGCTGCCGCTGTGTGCCCAGCATTGGGCTAAAGGCTTCTTCCTTAAGGAGTTCCCTAGATCCGGTCCGATGCACAAAGTAAGCGACTTCGCCATTGTGGAGTGCCAAAAAAAAAAAAATGAAAGGTCCTCCCGCCCTCAAGAAGCTTACGTTCTCGTGCTGGGCATTTAGGGCACACCCCGGAGCGCTGGGCCCGGGGTCCAGAAGACCTAGATTCAGATGCAGGTCCCATCACCTCTGCATGTCCAGAGTTCCCTCTCCCGTCTCTTGTGAAGCGCTTGGCCGCTCTCGCTGGGGAAACTCTCCAGGCGAAGGGAAGGCTAGAAAAATAGATACAAAGTAACTTCCGAGGGTCGGTCATTTCCTCTGGGTCTGCCTCAGTGCCTGCTACTTTGTAACCACCTGGAGAGCTGGAGCAGCAACTTCTTCTGTGGACAGCTCCAGCTCCGCTGTTGGAGGAAGGGAGAGGGGCTCTGTACTCCTGCAAGCCCAGCACCGGCACCGCTGTCCTTAGAACCCAGGAGAGCCTCTGAACTGAGCTTTGCAGACCAGGAAGTTGGCCCAAACATCGCACAAATGGGTCTGCTTTACCGGGAGCCTGACTCCTCGGTATCCCTTTGACAGCAAGTACGAGTGGGCCCAGCCACTATGCAGAGGTAGAGGGCTAGAGCCCGGGACCTAGAGCAGGGCTCACATTACCCTTGAGTCTGGTGAAGCCCCTGCTCCTCTCTTCAGAATGTTATTTAAATGCATTAAATACTTTGGATTATAAAGGAAACCATTGGCAGTAAAGAACAGTTATTAGAATTTTTTTAAAAAAACAAATTCATATCCCCTAGCTTGAGAATCACTTCCCTAAAGCCTGAGATGGGTGCTTTACACCAGGAACAAATTCGAACACAATTCCCAAACCCAAGCAAGGATTCCAGAAATGGAGCCTTCTCAAAGCAGCCAAGCAATATGTCGCCGGTATTTGTATTGGATGCTTGGAAAAGGGTTTTTCAGGCATGTGGGTAAGTGGAGATGTGGGCAGGTGTCTTTAATACTACTAAAAAAAAACTTACTGCCAACCTGAAATGTTTTCGCATGTTTGTATTAGTTGAGAGGGCTACCAAACGTCCATAGGAAGAGTTCTCTATTCAGCAGAACTGGAAAAACTGGAAGGCAGTTAAAAGATGCAGAGTGTTCCCTTTTAGACCAGGGGGCAGGGAAGAATTCTTACCCAAACAGGAGAGAAGCCAGCAAAAGAGAAAACCTGAATTTAAGGCACATAAGGTTCAACCAGCCAAATCACTGCAGCTAGAATTTGACTAGAGGTATGGGGGAGGGGGCCAGGAATCAGCCATCTTCACTGACAGTCTGATATCAAGACATGCAGGGTTTGACACCACGGTCATCATGGCCCTTCCAGCTAACAAGTGCTGAGAATGGGTTTTTTATTTATTAAGAATTGCATTAGAATGGACCAAGCACTGTGTGAAAAATCCATCCATGTTATATATTGGAACCAAAGGCCTCAACAGTCCCACTCCAGGCTGCTGTTCCAGATGCATTGCAGCACTCCCCCCATTACATTACTGCTGCTTCCTCAGTGCAGCGCTCAATGCCTCACTCTTGGCCTTTACACAGGATTGGATTGGCAACCACTTGAGGGCAGAGACTATCCTCTGCCTCTTTTTGGGTCCCAGCACACAGTGCCTGCCACACAGGAGGTGCTTCATTATTGTTTATTATTGCCCATCGGGTCTGGAATGCCCTCGGGTCTCACAGTCACTCTCCAGGGTGTCCCCCCCAATGCTGCTCCTTATGTAAGAACTTTAAGGATTTTTAGTGTTAGTGCTCCCTCCCCCCCCAAAAAAAGAAGCAGTTTGTATTTCCAGTGTTTATGTGGGATGTTTACTCTTCTGGGTACATAGAGTTTTCTCCAGCTGAATGTAAGCTTCTTGAGGAGAAGTGGTATTTCTTTTTTGTCCCCAGAGCCCCAGGCCCTGGCACAGAACCTGACCTCCGTTTGGGCTGAGTGAATCTTGATTGAATTCCTAAATCAATATGTGATCAAGAGATGGAAAGTACTACAAATCACTAATAAAAAGAAACCACAAAGTAAAACAACTCTACATGGTCACTTTATACCAATCCAATTGGAAAGGATGAAAAATCCCAGAAATAGCCACTGTTGAAGAGTCCAGAATACAAGTGAGCTCATTTACTGCGGGTGGCGTTGGGATCTGGGCTGAGCAGCCTAGAGAAAAGCGATTCGGCTCTTCGTGATGTCTGAGCTGTTGTCCCTGTAGCTCAGGAAGCAGGTGCTAGCAACACACTCAAATAGTCCTGGTACTGCCCCTTCATAGCAGCAAGGCATTGAAAAGAGGGGTCCAGCTGACTGGGGGAATGGCGATGCCCACTGTGTGCCAGGTACTCTGATGAGCACATTACAGGTATCGCTCAGGTGCCTGAGTCCAGGCTCAGCACGAGATCCACTGCCCCACCCAGCTACTCCCAATAAATGGATGATGCTAGTCACTTCCCCCTGTCTGCCTCAGTTCCTCATGTAAAATGAGCTGGAGAAGAAAATGGTAAGAAAACCCCAAAGGGGTCTCGACTGAACAGCCAAAAAATGGAACCCATGACAGCACCTACCTCTCCAGGCTGCTGTAAAGCACTTAGCATGGTGCCTGGTACATAGTAGGTGCTTAAGACCTTTCCTCTTTTGTTTCCAGAAGATGCTCCAGATGACTTAGCAATGGTACTAGGTGAAGGCCTCTCAGAGGCCAAGGTCTTAGCCCAAACTGAGACAAAAGGACGAATGCTGGGGCCCAGTCCCCAGCGTGGCTGTCTCCTTCCATTTTCAGCACAGGGAGACTCAATGAAACTTGCAGCCCTATCATCCTACCTCTGGTAATGGGTTTGACAAGGATAAACTGTGTCCTGATGCATCTTCTTTGTTAACAGAAGTAGCAAAGTTTGTGTTGATAGTTACATAGAAGTAATTTATTACTTTTGCTCCTGTATACATTGTACTTGATTTTCAACCGCAGAATGCAACTCTTTCCTCCAACTCTTCTTACTGCACAAAAACCAAAAGCATGGAACGTGATATTCTGAAGAGAAAAGGCCTGGGTTTGCAACAAAGAATAACTTATCCATCAATGCTGAGGGTAATCCTGCTTGGGGAAAAAAGGGATATTTAATAAAGTTAGAAGGCTTTCAAATATTTTTGAGGAAAAAAAAACTGAACAGAACATTTAACCTACAACAGTCAGAAGAAGCATGAGAAGGTAAACATGACAGACCAATTATAAGGAATTTAATAATGTCCAACTGTTTACTTTTTATGTGGGAGAATGTTATCATTACTAGGATAATTGGAAAGAACACATATAGATAGAAAGCTTAAACTTCAGTTGATTATGATGGAATGATCTTAGAAAATAAAATTGGTTAGGGAGAGGTAAAATGGAGCACTTACACAAATGATGTGTGAATGGAAGAAAGGCGTGGAGGGCTGGTAGTGCTAGAACCTTATTCTTATTAGAACTAGGTTAAAGATGAAATAACATACACATCTAGAAAGGGTATAAAAATCTTAACTTACAAAGAAATAGGATGTGGGACTCTTAAAAGGGATGTGTATTAGGGAGGTAGTGATCAGAAGCAAATTAGATGTCTAAGGAGGGATAGCATAAAAAGAGGGAGAGAAGGATAAACAATGAGGAAAAATAGGATGGAGGGAAATGCAAACTAGTCATTATAACTTTGAACGTGACTAGGATGAACTCTCCCATATAATGAGGATGGATAGCGGAATGGATCAAAAACCAGAATCCAACAGTATGTTGTTTACAGGAAACGTAAAATTAGAGTTATACAGAGAATAAAGATAAAAGGCTATAGTAGAATTTATTATGCTTCAGCTGATGAAAAAAAAGCAGAGGTAGCAAGCATGATCTCAGTCAAAGTTAAAGCTGAAATTGATTTAAAAGACAAACAGGTAAACTACATTATGTTAAAAGGTACCATAGATGATGAAGTGATATCAGTACCAAACCTATATACACCAAATACTATAGCATCCAATTTTTTAAAGGAAAAGCTGAATATATAACAAGTGGAAATACATAACAAAAATATAATACAAGGGGACTTCAACATTCCCCTCTCAGAACTAGGCAAATCGAACCAAAAATAAGAAAGAAGTCAAGGAGATGAATAGAATCTTAGATAAAGCTAGATATGATACATATCTGGAGAAAATTGAATGAAAAGAGAAAGAAATGCACCTTTTTCTCAGTGGTATATGATGCCTTCACAAAAGATGACCATATGTTAGGGCACAAAAATGTTATAAAAATTCAGAAAAGCAGAAATATTAAATGCATCCTTTTCAGACCATGATGCAATAAGAATTATATTTTATAATGGGCTATGAAAACTAAGATTAAAAATTAATTGGAGGCTAAATTACCTAATCTTGAAGGATGAGTGGGATAAAGAACAAGTCATAGAAATAAGAAATAATGGTATTAGGCATCTGGGTTGCACAGTGAATAGAGCACTGGCCCTGGACTCAGGAGGACCTGAGTTCAAAATCGACCTCAGAAACAACACACACACACACACACAAAAACCTAGCCATGTGACCTTGGGCAAGTCACTTAACCCTAATTTCCCTATCTTCCTGGCTCCAAAAAGCAAAAAACAAAAAAAATAAATAATGTTGTTAAATAAAATGATGCTAAGGAGACAATATACCAATATCTGTGGGATGCCCCAAAAGCAGTCATCAGAGGAAAATGTTTATCCCTAAATGCTTACATCACTAAAATAGAGCAAATCAATGAATTGGGTATGCAATTTTAAATTTAGAAAAAGAACAAATTTAAAATCTCCAATTAAATATCAAATTGGAAATCTTAAAATTAAAGGTGAGATGGAAAGAACTGAATGTAAGATCATTGAGTTAATAAATAAAACTAGGAGTTGGTTTTCTGGGAGGAAAAGCAATGAAATAGATAAACCTTTGGTTAATATGATTTTTAAAAGAGAAAAGAAAATCAAATCACTAGTATCAAAAATGAAAAGAGTGAATACACCAGAAATGGAAATAAAACCAAAGCAATTATTGGGAGTATTTTGCCCAATTATATGACAATAAATTTATTGTGAATTAAGTGGATTTATTATGAATTTAATTGAAATAGGAAAATACTTGCAAAAATATGAACTGCCTAGAATAACAGAAGAAGAAATAGAATATTAAATAAAACTATTTTAGAAAAAAGAAACTGAGAAAAAAAAAAGAAAAAGAAACTGAGGTAGAGCCAAGATGGCAGAGGGGAAGCATGAACTCATATGAGCTCCTCCATGAATTCCAACAGTAACCTCTAAACAGTGAGTCTAAACAGATTTTAAACTGAGGGAATCCATTGGAAATCAAAGTGTGGCAGATTGCCAGTCCAGGAAAGTGAGCACATAGGAATGGGCAGGGGGAGCACAGAGTATGCAGGCTGCACCAGTGCAGACCTGACAACAGACCACAGCAGAGAGGGGAGGGGAGCAAGCCCCAGCTTGGTAAACTTTGCTCAAGAATTGAAAACCCTGGGGTGGCTAAGGTGGTATAGTCAATACAGCACTGGCCCTGGAGTCAGGAGGACCTGAGTTCAATCCGGCCTCAGACACTTAACACTTACTAGCCGTGTGACCTTGGGCAAGTCACTTGATGTAATTGCCCTCCCCCAAAAAAAGGCGAAAAAGGGATTGGACACCCTAAAAACTAGAAAAGACCAAAGAGAAACCTATGAAATATTAGAACATGATCAAAAGGGGGGGGAAAAAAGAAAAGATAAGCTAAATTATATCAAGAAATTATATTAAGAAATCATTGGAGTCCTTGAAAATCATGATATTTTTTTTTAAAAAGCCTAGCACTATATTACTAACCAGGATCTATGTATTAGAAGCAGACTGAGAAGATCTCAAAGAAGAGATGGAAAGATATACTTATCAACTCATGAAAACTCCCAGGAATGTCACTGCAAAAATCCAGAGTTCCCATGTCACAGACAAAATACAGCAAGCATCCCAAAAGAAGCAGCTCAAGTACAAAGGAAGCACAGTCAGAATTACACAAGACTTGGCAGCTGATATCATAAACAATAAGAGCTTGGAAAACAGTTTCACCAGACAAAAAGAATAGGCTAACAACCAAGAAATAAATTAATCTGCACAACTGAGTAATGTGGTAGACCCTAAATGGAATACAGAACTTTCAAGCAATTCTAATGAAGAGACTAGAACTGAGTAGGAACTTTGAAATGCAAACACAGGAACCAAAAGAAACCTAGGAAGGTAAAGGTATTTGAGCAAAGGAAAGGGGTTAAAGGATGCTGTTGTTCCCACACTTTTTTTCCCCTTTGCTTTTTGGAGAAGGGAAGGCTGGGCAATTGGGGTTAAGTGACTTGCCCAAGGTCACACAAGAAGTAAGTGTTAAGTGTCTGAGGCTGGATTTGAACTCAGTTCTTCCTGACTCCAGGGCCAGTGCTCTATTCATTGTGCCACCTGGCCAATCCTGTTGTCACATTGTGATAGGAAAAAAATAAGTGTCCCTTCAGAACCTTAATGTTTTCTAAGATTACTAAAAGAATTAAAGTTTAAAAGCAGGGCTACTGGTTGGAACTAATTCTGTAACTAGAAGGTTTGTAAAAGGACTACATTAATAGAAAAAGGAAGAAGGTGGTAGAACTTACTGTTTATGATTCCCAAGAGAATGAGAAGAAAAGGACACAGAGAGAGGGAAGGAATAAGGAAAGAGAGCATCAGACAAATCTCACTCTTAGCTGAAAGGGACAGAAGAGGTAAGGAGGAATTTATCTGAGCTCCTCTATGAATTCCATCACTAACCTCTAAAGAGTGAATCTGCATGGATTTTAGAGTAACATAAAAAGACAAAAACTCATTATAGTAGAGGGAAAGGAAGGAGGGAGAGGATCACTATATGTAATTTACTCTCCTTGTTTTGGGTTCAAGAAGGGAATAACATACTCTTTTAAGTATAAAAATCTCTTGTGCCCTACAGGCAGTAGGAGAGGTCAGGGGAAATGAGGGGCAAAGTTTTAGAAGGGAAGGAAATAGTAGTAAGGAAGAAGGGCAGGTAAAGGGAAGAAGGTGCATAGGGAGGGAATACTGAGGGAGGAGGTGGTCAAAAGGAAAATCTTAAGGAAGGGAAGGGAGAAGGCAGAAATAAAAACATAAACAGGGGTGGGAATAGGATGGAGGAAAAGACACAGATAGTAATCATAACTGTGAATGTGAATGGGTTGAACTCTCCCATAAAACAGAAGCAGATAGCAGAAAGCATTCAAAACCATAATCCTACAATATGCTGTCTGCAAGAAACACATTTGATGGGGTGGCTAGGTGGCACAGTGAATAGAGCACCGGCCCTGGAGTCAGGAGGACCTGAGTTCAAATTGGGCTTCAGACATTTAACACAAAAACTAGCCATGTGATCTTGGGCAAGTCACTTAACTGCAATTACTCTCCAAAAAAAAAAAAAAAGAAACATTTGAAACAAGGGATACTCACAGGGTAAAGGTAAAAGGCTGGAGTTGAATATATTATGCTTCAGCTAAAGTAAAAAAAGCAGGGGTAGCAATCCTTATCTCAGATAAAGCAAAAGGAAAAATGGATCTAATTAAAAGAGATAAAGAAGGAAACTGTATCCTGCTAAGAGGCACCATTGAGAATGAAGCAATAATGTATATGCACCAAGAGGTATAGCATCCAAATTCCTAAAGGAGAAGTTAAAGGAATTGGAGTAAGAAGCAGATAGCAAAACTATACTAGTGGGGGACTTCAATCTCCCCCTCTCTGTACTTGATAAATCTAACCTCAAAATAAACAAGAAAGAAGTTAAGGAGGTGAATAGAATTTTAGAAAAGGTAGATATGGTAGACCTCTGGAGAAAATTGAATGGGGATAAAAAGGAATATACCTTCTGCTCAGTGATACATGGCACATAACAAAAGTTGACCATTTACTAGGGCATAAAAACCTCATAATTCAGTGCAGAAAGGCAGAACTATTAAATGCATCATTCTCAGATCATGATGCAATAAAAATTATATAAACCCTTCAAGAAAAGATAGTAAGAGATAACCCACTTAAAATAATTGTAGACAGCATAAATTACCTGTATACCTGCCAAGACAAACCCAGGAACTATATCAACACAATTAAGAAAACACTTTTTATACAAATAAAATCAGATTTTAAAAAATTGGAGAAATAGTCATTGTTCATGGGTGGGTATAGCCTATGTAATAAAAATGAAAATTCTGCCTAATCTACTTATTCAATGCCATCCTTATTAAATTACGGAAAAAAAAACATTTTATTGGGCTAGAAAAATAATAACCTTCATTTGGAATAACAAAAGGTAAAGAATATCAAAGGAATTAATGGGGGGGGGCAGAGTAAAGGAAGTAGGTCTAGCAGTACCAAATCTTAAACTGTATATACATATATATTTCTATATATATAGTATTTAATATATAATTTTCTTATATCTTCCTTCATATCTAATATATATATATATAAACTGCATATATACAGATATGTATTTATATGTACATATATTACATGTACATATATTTAAACTGTATATATAAAGTGGTAATTATCAAAACTATCTGGTACTGGCAAAAAAAAAATAAAAGGGTGGATCAGCGGAACAGAATAGTACATGCAGAGTAATACATGGTAGTAAATGATTATAGTAACTTTTTGTTGACAAATGTAAAGATTGAAGCTTTGGGATAAGAATTCACTATTTGGTAAAAATTGCTGGGATAACTGGAAAGCAGTCTGTCACAAACTAGGTATAGACCAATATCTTACACCATTTGCCAAGATTAGGTTAAAATAGATACATGATATAAAGGGAGATATAAGTAAATTAGAAGAACATGGAACATATCATCTATAAGATTTATGTACAGAAGAATTTATTAATAAACAGAGAGCATTGTGAGATGTAAAATGGATAAGTATGATTACATTAAGTTAAAAAAAAGTGTACAAATAAAACCAATGTAGCCAAGATTAAGTGGAAAGTAGAAATTTGGGGGAAATTTTATATAGACAGTTTCTCAGAGAAAGGTCTCATTTCCCAAATATATAGAGAATTTTGTCAAATTTATCAGGATATGAGCCATTCCCCAATTGACAAATGGTCAAAGGATATGAATGAGCCATTTTTGGATGAATAAATCAAAGTTACATATAGTCCTATAAAAATACTGTTTTTTTTTTACTTTTTTATTCTTCTTTCTTTTTATTCATTTAAAATTGAAATACAAAAAGACAAAAAAAATATTTCTGTGTACCCAGCACAGTATAAAAAGATTCAATATAAAACCATGAATTTCCATTTCACAGTTTACTTTTTTAAAAAAAAGTAACTCTATGTAATTAACACTACACATCCTTTTCAAAGCTGCCCTGCTTTTCTGTGCTTCCTTCTAAATTAACTTTTGTTTTCTGTTGTGCACTTTTAAATTTTTTTTCTCCCTTCTTTCCCACCCTGCCATAAAGAAGGCTACAATTAGACATATTTGTATGTATGTGTGTGTGTGTGTGTGTGTGTGGGTATATATGTCTGTGTGTATATATGTATATCTATATCTATATGTGTGTATGTATATATTTGTATGTATATTCTGAATGCATCTTCCTTTGTAGTCAGAGTATTTATAACACTCAAAGTTGTTCAAAGTTGTTCTTTCAAGAATATTGCTGTTCTTTTTCTTTTTCCCTGACCAGCTTAGGAAATAGGCCTCATAGTGGTATTGCTGGGTCAAAGGGCATAGGTAGTTTAATAATTCTTTGAGCATAATTCCAGATTGCTCTCCAAAATGGTTGGATCATTTCAAAATTACACCAACAATGAGTTAATGTCCTAATTTTTCCATATCCTCTCCAACATTTGTCACTTTCCTTTTCTGTCATTTTAGCCAAACTGATGGGTGTGAAATGACATCTCAAAGTAGTTTTAATTTGAATTTCTCTAATCATTCATGATTTAGAGCATTTTTTCATATGACTGTACATTTTTTTGGCATTTTCATTTTAAAAAAACCTGCCATTATCGATTGGGGAATGATATGCATTCTTACAAATTTGGCAAAATTCTTTATGTATTTCAGATATAGGACCTTTATCTGAGAATTTGTCTATAGAAGATTTATTTCAGTTTGCTTTTTTACTTCTAATCTTGGCTACATTGGTTTCATTTGTACAAAAACTTTTTACACTTCACTATGCTCTCTATCTCTTGTTTATTCATACATTGTTCTCCTATCCACAAGTCTGATAGGTAAAAAGTTCCATGTTCTTCTGATTTTCTTATACTTCCCTTCATATCTAGGTCATATATCCATTTTTACCTTATCTTGATAAAAGTTGTTGATCTGTGCCCAGTTTCTCCCAGACTATCTTTGCCAACAATTTTTTTTTAACAAATAATGAATTCATATGCCCAAATCTTAAATCTTTTCATTTGTTAAACACAAGGTTACTATAATCATTTCTAGTATGCATTGTATGTTTACTCTGTTCCACTAATCTACTTTCTAAGCCAGTACAAGGTAGTTTTGATAATTACTGTCTTATAATATAGTTTGAGGTCTTGTACTGCTAGCTCTAAATCATTATTGGTTAGAGAAATGCAAATTAAAACAACTTTGAGATATCATCTCACCTATTAGATAGGCTGAAATAATAGAAAGGGGAAATGATAAATGTTGGAGGGGATGTGGAAAACGTGGGATATTAAGACACTGTTGGTGGAACTTTGAGCTGATTCAACCATTTTGGAGAGCAATCTGGAATTATGCCCACAGAGTTCTAAAACTGCATACACTTTGACCTAGCAACACCACCATTAGCTCCATTTTCCAAAGTGATCAGGGGGGAAAGGGAAAGATATTCTAAAATATTGATAGCAGCTCTCTTTGTGGTGGCAAAGAACTGGAAATTGCAGGGGTGCCCATCAATTGGGGAATGGCTGAAGAAGTTGTGGTATGAGATTGTGATGAAATACTATTGTGCTACAAGAAATGATGAGCAGATTATTTGTAGAAAAACATGGAAAGGTAGAAGCAGGAAAACTCCCTGTGCTCCTCCCATAACCACCTCAAATACCTATAAAAATGACTCTAAACAAACTTTAGGGCTACAGAACCCACAAAGTGACAGAGAGAAACAAATGTCCCACTGAAGACAGCCTGGCAGGAGGACAGGAAAGTTCCATCACAGCACGCTGGGAGCAGATCCCAGCCCTGTGTGAGCCCACAGTTTTAGCCTCAGGGTGGCCGACAAGCCACAGCTAGAGGGACATCAGGAGAGTAGACCACCAGCAGCCATGGAGGTTTCCAGAATTATCAAGCCATAGATGCCAAAGACAAAGTGAGAGGTCAGTGTAGAATTTGGGAACAAGGAGTCCAGGAATGCAGTCCAGCCTTTGCCCCTGGAAGGAGAAGCTGCTGAGGCGCGACGTGATGTGTGGCTACTTCAGAGCTCCTGGACTGCAGATTGCAGGGGGACCAAGCAACCATTCTGAGGGGTAATCGCTCTTGCTTTAACCTGCTTGGATCTGGATTGCTATCTAGGGTGGAGGTCCTGGAGTGCATGACCAGTGAGCCAGAGCATGTAGAAGCTTCAGAGAGGGCAGCTATCTAATAGCTCTGGAAGCTGCAAAAATCCCAGCAATTTGGTACAAAGCTCTTCTCTCTGGAAGCAAACTTCTACTGTGACAAAAAGCTCAAAAGTCAAGTAATTGAGTGGCAATATGAGCAAGCAAAGGAAGCAAAGCAAAAACAGCAATCCAACTTTGGATTCCTTTTTGGGGACAAAAAGGATCAAAGCATGGAGCAGGAGGAAAACAACAAAGTCAGAACTGCACCAAAAGCTTCCAAGAAAAATATGAGCTGATTGCAGGCTATGGAGGAGTTCAGGAAGGATTTTGAAAACCAAATAAGAGAAGTGAAGGAAAAATTGGGAAGAGAAATGAGAATGATGCAAGAAAATCATGAAAAGAGAGTCAACAACCTAACTGAAGAAAATAACACCTTAAAAAATAGACTAACTCAGGGGTGGCTAGGTGGTGCAGTGAGTAAGAGCGCCAGCCCCAGAGCCGGGAGGACCTGGGATCAGTTCCAGCCTCAGATACTTAACACCCACACAAAATAACTGGCCGTGTAACTTTGGGCAAGCTACTTAACCCCAACTGCTTTAAAAAAAAAAACAGACTAACTCAAATGGCAAAAGAGGCTCAAAAAGCCAATAAGGAGAAGAATGCCTTAAAAAGCCAAATTTGCCAGATGGAAAAAGAATCTCAAAAGCTCATTGAAGGGAATCATTCCTTCAGAATTAGATTGGAGCAAATGGAAGCTAGAGACTTTATGAGAAATCAAGATACTATTAAACAGATTCAAATAAATGAAAAAGTAGAAGGCAATGTGAAATATCTCTTGGAAAAACCACTGACCTGGAAAATAGATCCAGGAGGGATAATTTAAAAATTATTGGACTACCTGAAAGCCATGATCAAAAAAAGAACCTAGAAGCCATCCTTCAAGAAATTCTCAAAGAAAATTGCCCTGATGTTTTATAACCAGAGGGCAAAATAGAGGTTGAAAGACTCCACTAATCACGTCTTGAACAAGATCCCAAAAAGAAAATTCCTAGGAATATTATAGCCAGGTTCCAGAGTTCCCAGATCAAGGAGAAAATATGACAAGCAGCCAAGAAGAAACATTTTGAATATTGTGGAACCACAATCAGGATAACACAGGACCTGGCAGCTTCTACACTGAGGGATCAAAGGACTTGGAATATGATATTCCAGAGGTCAAAGGAGCAGGGATTAAAACCAAGAATCACCTACCCAGCAAAACTGAGTATAATGTTTCAGGGGAAAATATGGCCATTCAATGAAATAGAGGACTTTGAAGCATTCTTGTTTGTTTGTTTGGGGTTTTTTTGGAGGGCAATTGGGGGTTAAGTGATTTGTCCAAGGTCACATGGCTAGTAAGTGTTAAGTGTCTGAGGCCAGATTTGAACTCAGGTCCTCCTGACTCCATGGCCAGTGCTCTGTTCACTGTGCCACCTAGTTGCTCCTCAACCTTTCTTGATGAAAAAACAAGAGCTGAATAGAAAATCTGACATTCAGATACAAGAAGCAAGGAAAGCATGAGAAGATAAACAGGGAAAAGAAATCATAAGGAACTTATCAAAGTTGAACTATTTACATTCCTACATGGAAAAACAATAATTGTAACTTATGAAAATTTCTTAGTATGAGAATAGTTGAAGGGAATATAAATGTGTGTATATATACATACATATGTATACATACATATATACATCTATGTAGGAAGGTATATGAGTGTATGAATACATATGTGAGTGTGTGTATATATGTGTACAGGTATACATAGACAGAGGGCACAGGATCAATTGAATAGGAAGAGATGATACTTAAAATGTGAAACTAAGAGGTGAGAGAGGAATATAATGAGAGGAGATGGGGAGAGACAGAATGAGGTAAATTATCTCATATAGAAGAGATAAGGGAAAACTGTTACAATGCAAAGGAAGAACAGGAAGGCAAAAGGGAATGGGACAACCTTACTCTCATTGAATTTGGCTTAGGGAGGGAATGACATACACACTAAATAGGGTATCTCACCCTATAGGAGAGCAGGGGGGAAGGAGATGAGAGGGGGGATGATGGAGGGGAGGGCAGGTGGGGGGGAGTTAAGAGCACACACTTTTGAAAAGGGACAGGGTCAAAATAGAGAATAGAACAAGTGGGAGGTGGGATAGGATGGAGGGAAATACAGTCAATCTTTCACAATATATCCACTATGGAAATGTTTTGCATGGCTACACGTGTACAACCTATACTGAACTGCTTATCTTCCCAGTAAGGGTGGGTGACAAAGGAGGAACAGAAAAAATCTGGAATTCAAAGTTTTAAAATCAAATGTTTAAAATATATACATTATTTTTTTTCATGCAACTGGAAAATAAGATATACAGGTACTGGGGTATAGAGATCTATCTTGCCCTACTGAAAAGTTAGAGGGGTAAAGGGGGTAAATGTAGGAGAGAGCAGATTGGGGGAGGGGGTATACAGTAGGACTGCTGTTTTGGGGTGGTGGGTAGGGGAAATATGGGGAGAAAATTTGTAACTCAAAATCTTGTGGAAATGAATGATGTAAACTAAAAATAAACATAAAATTTAATTTAAAAAGTAAAATAAAAATAAAATTTAAAAATTAAAAAAATAGAAAAACATGGAAAGATTTGCACAAAATAACAAAGAGTAAAATGAGTAGAACCTAGAGAACATTGCATACAATAAAAGTAATATTGCTTGAAGAGTAACTGTGGGTGACTAAGCTATTTTGAGTATTATAAATATTCAAATCAACTCCAAAGGACCTATGAAGGAAGAAGCTACCCACCTCCAGAGAAAGAACTAATAAATATAAGTACGCAGTGTGTGTGTGTGCATGTGTGTTCTGTAGTTTGGGCTGGGGAAGAAGGGAGGGAAACAGCTTGGAACTTAAAATGTAACCAAAAAGACGAAGTTAAATTTTCCAGAAAGTGTGTCTGAAAAGTCAGGGGTTTTTGATCAGGCAGTTTTCCTTTAAAGGATTCGCTTCACCTACCTATGATCACTTGTAACTCAAGCCAACAACTACACATGATCTTTGTATGTGAGAAACAGCTAGGCAGCCCTCCTGGGAAAGTGCCATCACAATGGAAGGAATGAATTGTGTTGTAAAAAAATCACAAACAGGATGATTTCAGAAAAACCTGGAAAGATTTACATGAACTGATGCAAAGTGAAGTGAACAGAACTAGAAGAATGTTGTACCCAAGCAACAATATTGTACAATGAAGAATTGTGAATGACTTAACTGTTCTCAGCAACACAACAATCCACCACAACCCCAAAGGACACATGATGAAGCATGCTATCTGCCTGCAGAGAAAGAACGAATAATGTCTGAATACAGACTGAAGCAGGCTATTTTTCACTTTCTTCCTTTTTCTTTTATTTGACTCTTCCTGTATAAAATGACTAATATGGAAATGTTTTACATGATTGCATGTATATAACCTATATCTGATTACTTACTGTCTCAGGGAGGGGAGATGAGAGGTAAAGAGGGAGGGATAGAATTTAGAACCCAAAACTTTTTTTAAAAAATTCTAAAAATGGTTTTGACATGTAAGTGGGGGAAAAAATGAAATATATTAAAAAAAATTGTAATGGAAGGAATGAGCAAGTGAGCATTGGGGAATGTAAAGGAAAAAAGGACTAGAATGACCAGAGATTTCAGGAGAAAGGAAACTCAAGTAAAGACCTTGAGCACAAACAGATAAGCCTCCAGGGAAGATATTCACAGAAGGGAAGATGGCCTTACATCATCTGAAGGAGTCCAAATATCCATGAAGAAATATTGCAAGGCAACAGAACCTGTGGGTTTTTGAAAGAGCATAGAATTGCATCGGGATGATCCTGCATGGGATAAGAGAGAAATGAGAATCGTCAAAGCAATACTTGTGGCCTGCATAGTGGAAATATTCAGCAGAACAGAAAAATGGAATTTCTAGTAGCAAATCCCACAAAAACGAACAAACAAAAGAGGCAAGACCTGATGGTGAGTGCACAAAAATGAAGGACAACCTGCAAGAGAAGCAGAAATAATACCATTCAAAGAAAACATGATCTCTTTGCAAATAAAACATGTTGATCTCAATGGCAGGATATAGAGACAACTTAAGAATTGTGAGTTTTCCAGAACACACCAAATCCAGAAACCTCAAGATAGTAATACTACAAGAAAACTGCCTAGAACTTCTAAACACAGAAAAGAAAGTGAGAATTGAGAGAATCCCAGATCACCTCCAGACAAAATCTAATACTAAAAACTCCAGTACATAGCAGTTAATAACATATCAGTTTAGTAACTCCAAAGATGAACCCAAAACTCTGCAAACAGCCAGGAAAAGGCAGGACTTTAAATATAAAGAGGAAATTCAATTAAGACCATTTTGCGACCATGAGAAATCTCAAGAGGGTTAGATTCTATTTATAAGTGAGAGCATAAGATAGAGGCTTAGAGGTCAGGAGCTGAAGGACTCTTGGAGAGGGAAAAGGAGGAGGCAGTTGGCCAAGCAATATGAGGTTTTTTTTTTAACATAAATAAAAGAAGAAACAAATTGAGAAATTTAAATATTGATTTTGTAACTCTATTTGTAACTGTATTTGATGTAAAAACTCAAGCCTCTTCTCTGTCTCCAAATGAAGAAGTTCATGAGTCCAAAAGTTCCATCTTTCTGTCTCAAAGTTAGATGCCAAAAGTGTAGGCTTTCCCACAATCACTGTTAATTAAAGAGAAACTCTGAGCTAGAGTTGATTATTATCTCAGCACCCCACCTGCAAATCACTCCTGCCAAGGCACATGCACATAAATTCAGTCTCAGAAACTTCATGGCATTTGTGTGTCATCCCTGAGAAGTGGGATATTGACCTTGTCCCACCTTTAGCCTCATCCTTGTCAATTAAAAAGGTGGTCTTTTCTCACTCTCAGGCTCTGGTTTTCTATCAATGACTCAGGATACAGCTCTCTTAAATTTCACAGAAGTCTTCTTTAGAGACAGAGGAGATGTATATAACCTTGAATGTAGCTACCAGAATGTAACCTTGACCCCATGTGCTATGTAAGTCCACTTTCCTTAATGCAATGAATTGTGATCCCTCACCTTCATGATGTTGCTGGTGTTACAACCATCTCCTTACCTACTCTGTGCTGTTCTTTGTTCTATGCTTATAAAAAGGAGTCAAATCTTCAGTTCTTTGTCTTTCACTGGAACCTGAGGTCCATTGACCCCTTTATTAATTGGTATGGCACTCTACTTTAAAAAAAAAAACCAACTTATCTTGCTTGGAAAAGCATGCCTTGATTTACCTCTTTGTTAAACTTCACTCCAGACAAAATAATTGACATTTAAACAAACTGGCAAGTAAAACAGATTAGTGAAGGAAATAAGAGGTTAATCTGAAAAGGGAAAGGGTTTATGATTTGGTTCTAAGGCTGCAATTGAGATGAAGAAGGAAGCTGACTGTGGCTGCCATGCTCCTAAAGAGGGTCGGATGGCTGTCAAAATCTTAATAGGCAGCTCAGAGGTGAGATGCTAAAAGGGCAAGAATGAGGACCTGAGTCAGCACTGGAGAGAAGGCATCATTTTGCAGTTATTGGTCTCAACAATGTGGTCTCTGTTGACTGGTCCAGTCAACTGACTCTTCTCTAAGCGCCACGTGCAGATGGGTCTTCCTCCTGGAAGGTGAGGAAGCTGAGGAAAGCTTCTCCCGCTACTGCCTGAAGGGGCCCAGGAAGTGGAAGGTACCAGTGGGAGGAAAGATGAAGGGTCTGAAGTGGCAGGGGGCGCATTCGATACTCCTCAGAAGGTGGGAGAGGAGGAAGATACCACACAAAAGAGGAAGGGAAGGAAAAAGAGAGCTATGCAGTTGGGACTAAACCCAGTGTATGAGATTCTCCCTGTAGAGGAACAAACTAGCTGCTCTGAGAACAAGGCAGCTACCATCCTCCAAGGAATGATCACTTATAGCTGCAGAAACCATGAAACAAGAAACTATCTCATTAGAAACCGAGGAATGGTGGTGGCTGCTAACTCCCTGGTCAGAGATACTGAGCCAGCTATTTGTTGATCTGATAACAACTGGAGGGAAGTCCATTGTTTCCCTGGGATAAGAAGGAACAATGAATGAAAAATATTTTAAGTGTTTTCTATGTATCCAAGACCTATCCCGACAAGACATAACAGATAGCCACCTAAGACTTATCAAAACAGATGACTGCTACCCACTCCTGGCAATTTATGTAGGCAGAAATGATACTGCTAAAAAGAATCTAAAAATATTGCCAAAGATTGTGAAGTTGGGGGCAAGATCATAAACATTGTCAGGACCCACATTGTGTCTTCCTCTCATTGAAAATAAGAGATACAGAGAAGATGGTTTGATTTGGGACATTAACAGAGAGTTACAGTTAGGGTGTCTGAGGATGGAATTCGGATTTCTGAACAGCTTGAAATAGAGGAATGAAAGACTCCTGGCCAGGAGGGAAGGACACCTGACCAAGCCCAGCAAGGATGTATTTGCTTGCTATCTTGCAAATCTAATCTAATCAAAAGAGTTTTAAAGTCAAAAGAATTCTGACTCCAGCACCATCCACCCCAATCTTCCCCACCAGACTGATCTCACTCTCACCCCCTTTTCTTTATTTTGTGTCTCTCCATGTCTACTGGCTTCTTTGCTGGTGTCTACAAAATATCCATGTGTCCCCCATCCTTAAAAAAAAAAGACCCTCTTGGTCCCACTCTATCAGCTATCCAGTCATTGGTGCACAGTATTTCACACATAGTGCTTCTTTTTTTTTTTAAGGCAATTGGGGTTAAGTAACTTGCTCAAGGTTACACGGTCAGTTATTCTGTGTGGGTGCTAAGTATCTAAGGCCAGAATCGATCCCAGGTCTCCCGACTCCAGGGACAGCACTCTTACTCACTGTGCCACCTGGCCGCCCCCACACATAGCACTTTTTGAGAAAGGTATGCAGAATGGGACATGTGCTTTTGGATTTGGCCAAGGCAGACATTTGTTTTGCTCATGTAACAGTGCCTGACCTGGCTCCTGTTCCCCTTCACCCCTCCCCCAGGATTCACCAGTATCTGGAAGGGGCTTGGGGGCTGTTTAGTTTCTGCCATTGGCTTAAGCCCCTACTCATCCCTTCCATTTTAGAGGGTCAAACACCCCAGTTGCACTTAACCACTGAAGAATCAGATTGTCTTTTACAAAGTAAGCTTTACTTCTAATGTATAACAAGAACAAGCAAGCAAACATTGCCCTACATCAGGAGCGCAATCTCCCTTGTGCCTCTTGTCTCTGGGGAGAAAAGGGGAAGTAGCTCCTTAAGAGCCAAGTCCGACTGCCCTGGGCTTGTATGATGACACTCCAGTGTCTCTGAGCTTCTCTGCTGGGCTGACAGCAATGTCTGAGTATCCTGGCTCCAAGGCTGCTGTGGCTCAAGCTCCCAGGTGTGGAACCCCACTGACTGCACCTAGAACTGAAAAGAAAAAGGCCAAGCTGCCAAGCCCATTTCTCCGAGTCCTTGTGAAGGCTTTAAGCCCCATTGCACTTGACTATACATGTTCTGCAAAGATCAAACACAGGCATCCTGGCATCAGCCCATGGCAACAAGGACCAGCATGTGCAGTGCCATGTGTGAGTGCAGGAAAGCTCTCCTCTGTAGCATTTGACACCTCTCCCCATGAACACTGTCTTCTCTCAGGACTGTCCTGGGTCTCTGTCTATGCATCTGATCACTTCTTCTCTGCTTATTCTTCCGTATCACACTGACTATCCATGGGTGTCCACCAAGGTTCAGTCCTGGGCTATCTTCTCTTTGATCTCTGTTTTCTCATGGGTTCAAATAGCATCTCTCTGCAGTTGCAATGTCTCTCTTCTGTCCTATATTGCAGTCCTATAATAGTGACTAACCTGGCCCACACCACCAGGAAGTTCAGGCAGGTTACATTTCCCCACATCCTCCAAGACTCTCTGGCACCCATGGGCATTGGAGGATGTCTAGACTCTCTGCCAATGGCTGTAGCTCTCAGTGTATGGGGTGATCTCCTGTTCCCCAATTCCTTTCAACTACTAGTAATCATATTAGCTTCTGCAAAGAAAGACTTCTTTTAAAAGCTATAATCACAGAGAGATTAACTGACTCCCCAACACAAGGGAAGCAGAATCTTCCTCCCCCTTGCACTACCTCAGTGTCTGGAGGAGGAAGGAGGATTGGGTTCATAGTGCAGCTCAGTTCCACCTTCAGTCCACCTTCAGGCTTGAGTTTCAGGCACCTGGCTTCTCAGAGCCCCCGTGCCAAGCTGGTGAGGCACAACATCCTTCCTGGAATCCACTCCCAGGGCTGCTGGGGCTGGTGAGGATCATCCCTGGCACCTGAAACTGGCATTTGAAAGAAAAAATGACACAGAACAGAAACCAATGTGCCCAGGCCTGTGTCTTGGAGTGGGGTAAAATCAAGTCCTTCCCCTGTCCCTGGTTCAGTTCACGATGTCCATGCTGTAAGAAAATGGGGATCCTCACCCTCTGGACACAGCAGGAAAGAGCCTGACCCAGGAAGAGAGCATTGCAGCAACTCAAAGGATGCTGTACCAGCCCACATGGCTAGCGTCAGGATCTGGGGGTGCCGGGCAAGCCCCCTGCCCACCTTTGAGAACCACATTGCCATCTGCATCTCAGACTCAGTGTGGTCAGAATGTAACCCATTCTCTTTCCCCGCAACTTGCCTAGCACTGAGGAGGAGGAGGGTACCGCCCCCTCTCATGCACCAGGCGCACAAGCTTCCCCGTTATTGTCCTTAACTCCTCATTATGACCCAGCATTGCCAAGCCTTGTCCCTTCTACCTCCCCAGAATCCCCTGGAGATGGGCCTTCTCTCCGCTTCCAGATAGGCCAGGACTGAACCTTGGTAGATACCCATGGATAGTCAGTGTGATCTGGAAGAATAAGCAGAGAAGGAGTGATCATATGCATTGACAGCGCTTCTCCCCTGGACTTCTTTGATCTTCCTGGGTCTCTCCCCACTCTGATCAATCCTCCAAAACGATTCTTCCAGAGCACAGGCCACCACATCATTATCACCGCCCTGCTCAACACATGCAGGTGGCCCCCATTACCTCCAGGGTCAAGTGTAAAGCCCCCTGCTGGGCTCTCCAAGCCTCTTCTTGGCCTTGGTTTCCCTCTGAGAACTCTAGGAACCTTTCCATCCTGTCACTCCCAGTGGATGTCCTCTCCCCTGACACTCCATCTCCCCAATGTCGCCTTTCACCAGGCTGGGCCCAGGCCTAGAGCCCTCTCCCTTCTCCCTTCCCGCTCTGTGTTTGTCCTGCTTCCTTCAAACTCTGGTGCAATCCCTCCTGCAGATGCCTTTCCTGGCCCTCCTGCTTCCCCTCCCCTTAGCACTGAAGTTAGCAAACAGGTTGTTTGCTTTCTTTTTCTCATTCAGCACAATGCCTGACACATTTTTGTAGCTGTTCAGCCATTTCAGTCTTTTCTGACTGTGACCCCATTTGGGGTTTTCTTGTCAAAGACACTGGAATGGTTTGCCATTTCTTTCACCAACTCATTTTACAGATGAGGAAACTGAGGCAAACAGGGTGAAGTAACTTGGCCAGGGTCACACAGCTAGGAAGTGTCTGAAGCTGGATTTGAGCTCAGGAAGACGAGTCTTCCTGACTCCAAGCCCAACATTCTATCCACTGCACTGCCTAGCTGCCCAAGTCTGACACAGAGTAAACCCTCAAAAATGCCTACTGACTCACTGACTTATCCCTGATTGTTTTACTCTAAGTGGCTTGAATCCAGTATTCACTTTAGATGTGTCCTCAATCTACAGCCTGGATACAATGCCAGGAAAGCAGTTTACAATTCTAGAGATGAGTAAAAATAGAATGCTGAAGGAGTACTCATATTTCCCATTTTGTAGCAAGGAGAAAATGACACCCTCAGAGACAGTGTGGTACCATTGACTTATGAAGCACCCACAGCACCCTAGGCACATTGTTAGGTGCAAAAGAAATAGGCCCTGCCCTCCAGGAACCTCCAGTCTTTTATGGGAGCCGGTATCAGTGATGCAGGCAAAGACATGTATTAACAGTTAACGTGTGCATGTAGGATGCTGAGCATTGGAGAGGACAGATACAGGAGCCTGGACAGGCCCTGCCCTCCAGGAGCCTCCATCTTTATGGGGGAAGACAGAATGTGTGGGAGCGAGGTGACCTGGGAGGGATATTTGGGACAGGGAAGTCACAGGGGCGGAAAGTGAGTCTTGGTGTGATTGCTGCTCCCAGAGGAGGACACAGCAAGGGGTCTCTGGTGGAGGGGAAGGGAGGGAGGGCCGGCTGGGACCCCTCAGGATAAGCTGCTGAGTCAGGTCAAGTCTATCTGTGACATGGGGAAGTCTTGTCCCAGGAATGCGTCCCCAGGAGGGATCCCATAGAACTGATATGAGTTTCTTATCAAATTCACAAAGGTGAGTCTGTACATGCAAGGTATACAGGGGCTAAGACGGTACAGTGGAGTTACTCTCCGCTCTGACCAGACACAGCAGCCAAGGTCCAGGAAGTGAGGGCAGGGCCCTTGAGGTTTCATTTTCAATCAGTCAATAACCTTTATTAAGCACTTATGTGCCAGGCATTGTGCTAAGTGCCAGGGATTTGAAAAGAGACAAAAGACAGTCCCTGCCTTCAGAAAACTTACAATCTAATGGAGAAAACTTGTGAGCAAATATGTGTAAGCAAGCCCTGTGCCAGATAAAGAGGCAATGATGCCCAGAGGGAAGGGGGGGAGAAGGGGGAACTTTGGTTGTATCTTAAGGAAGCCCGGGAGCTCTGTGGTGAGAGCGGGAGGGAGAGTGTCTAGGCCTGGGGGAAGGCCCCAGAGCCAAGAGACTGAGGCTCTTGTTTGTAGAACAGCCAGGAGGTCAGTGTCACTGAATCCCAGTAGGCCGCAGGGAGTGAGGAGGAAGAAGACTGCAAAGTAGGAGGGCCTGGGTTATGAAGGGCTTTGAATGCCAAACAAAGCACTTTGTATTTGCCCCTAGGAGCCAGAGGGAGCCTCTGGAATTCACTGAACAGGGGTTGGAATTGAGCTAAGTTTTGAGCCTATACAACCCAAGCTGATGTGATGGAAGAAAACAAAGAGGGGAAAAAGGATTCAGCAAAACTGATGGGGTGCTTGGGATCCATGTTTGTAACATCATCAGTTAGTCTGTAAAATCACATTCCCCCTCCCCAGCCTCAGAGCATTAACTCTGCCCTTTCCCCCTGCTGCACTCTGCCCAGCAACTACTCATGAACTGTGTATCTCTGCTTGGGACAATAACAAACTACAGCTATGAACTAAACCATCTATAAACATTTGAGCTCAGGCAAACGTTATCTGCCCTTAGTAAGTGGCCAGCTGGACCCATGAATCCTTCAACAGGTTAACTCCTCAGCCAATTATACACACACTGAGGCTCCATGAGCCTTGGTTCCCAACATCCATCTTGTCACACATGACACTGATGGGTGGCAGACTGGGCACTTCTCAGTCAGCCCTGACCACTAGCTGACTTAGTGACGTTTCAGGCCTAAAACCACACCTCCAGGTGGCCCCTCCTTGGGCTATTTCCCAGTGAATTATGGGCAGTATGCCTGCGCAGTTGATGTTGGAAGTGCATGTTCCTTTAAGCACTGACCTCTCCTTAACTCCTCCCTAATCCCACCCTTACTTACCTAGTTAGCATAATTGACATCTGATTTATTGCCTAGACCCCTTAAAACTATGCCTATGTCATCTTTAAGTTTGCAGGTTCTCTAAGAACTCTTGCCTGCTGTACAGCGTAACAATAAATTTGCAGGTCCCCTAAGGACCCTTGCCCTCTGTAAAGCGTAACAATAAACTTCTACAACTCTGACTCCAAGTCTGCTTGGGCCTACTGAATTCTGTTCCAGACTGAATCGCGGGCATTCTGGTCTTTGATAAGGATCAGAGTTCCTGTATAACCTATTGCCATCCCCCATCAAAACTAACCAACACATTGAAAAGTCTGGTATAATCCACACCCATAGTCCCCCAGCTCTACAAAGAAATGGGGAGAGGAGGTCTTCTTGGGGCCAGTCTTGGGTATCACCATTGCCCAGCACTCTGTCCTGATTATTGCCATTGCCATGGTCATAAACCATGTTGTTTTCCTGCTTACTGCATTACTTTCATTCATCCATGCAAGTTTTCCCTCCTTCTCTGTCTCCATCTTGTTCATCATTTTCTAGAGGCCTGTAGTTCATTCTTAGCTACAAGAGTTGTCCCTACCCCCCAACTTATGGCCTGCATTCCCAGCACCAACCAAAACGTGGTAGTGTGAATAATGAGTCCGTGGGCCAGGCAAAGATTGTCAAAGCATTCACATGTTTATTGCATGCATGCTAAGCAAGTCTCAGCTAAGCATCTGAGGGTCCAAGTTTATATATTATAGCTAAAGCACTTACATCATACTTTCTCGTGGAAAACTTCCCATAGTTTGCAACATGAGGCACCTAACTCGCAACTTTGCTGGAGTCTACTCATCACTACTTTATCTATGTGGCTCAAGCAGACAGGGTTTCAGGGACAGCCCGAATGTTCCAAGCCTCGCTTGCAAGGGGGATGAGTAACTAAGTGGGGTGGGAGGGGAGGGAGGGATGGTATCAACTTGAGACAGTGAGCCCAGCCTGGATCCATGCCCATGGGATGCAGACCCTTCAGAGCCCTCGACAGCGCTCCCTACACCAACTGAGGTCTGGACAAGAGTCACACGGCTCACATAGGCTCAGGTAGGCTACCTGGCTGGAAGGCACAACCAAATGAATGCCATGACAGATCCCTCTGAGTACCAGACATCATGCTTTAGCTTACAAGGGTGGGGAGGGACCACCTTTGCCACTGCCCCTCAGCTGCCTTCCCCTCACACCCCCAGGGACCCTTCTCTCCTTGGTGACTTCTTTCCAAAAATACCATTTTGAGGAGGGCCTAAGAGCAACCATTCTTCAGACTTTGGGAGACGACCAGAGAGAATGCATAGAGCTGAGGGATGAAGGGTCTTGTTTGGGGAACCGTCTGGAGGCCAGGGACTGAAGGAAGCCAGGGCCCGGGATCAGAGAGTAAGTTGTGGGGAGGGAGGTGTGTGAAGACTGGAAAGGGAGGAGGCTCCTGGGTTAGGAAGGGCTCTGAAGTCCAAGCAGAGCCTTTTGTGTTGGTTCCTGGGAAGATACTAGAGTTCATTGAGTCAGGAGAGGTCCCGGTCAGATCAGGGCTGTGGCAACTGAATGAAAGGAGTGGCCCCTTGACTAGGAAGTCTCAAAAGTATTTGGCTTCTAACCAAACTTGCTTAGAGCTTTCTTGATGTACTTACTGGTTTTGAGGGTGGCAGAGACCAAGGTGAAAAAGACAATCATTCCCTGCCAAACGCTCATTCTCAATTCCTTTAAAATTAGTGTCCATGGATCCCTGAGAACCTACAAACATATATGGGAGCCCGCTTTAATTAGTTTGCTCTGCTTGGCTCTTATTTCTGTGGCCCAAAACCTCCTACTTTAGATCTACGCTCAGTATATTTCTTTCTACATTATTTTATAAACGATCGTTAATTTGGCCTGAGAGGCAGTCTGGACACTTGGAGAGTCAGGACAACCTGGTTTCAAGTCTCACTGACCACAAACAATCCTAGCTGTGCATGCCCCAGAAGAAACCACTTCAGGTTAGCCTTGGTGCCCCAGATGAAGCAGCAAGTGGCTCACTGGCTTTGGGACAGGAAGTTCTTCATCTGGAGCTTCCTACACTGATGAAATCATAGGTTCCAAAAACAAATATATATCCTAAAAAGCCAAACACCTCATAAGCTTGAAAGGCAGCCTGGCCCAGTGGATTAGTCAGGAGGAGCAGGACTCATGGCCCTTCTTGGACACTTGGAGTGCTGTGTGACCATGAGCAGGTCCCTTCTCACTTTCACATGCCCCAGAAATTCTTAGATGGTCAATTCTGTATCTATGTGCCTGGGAAAAGAGATTATACACTGGGAGTTCCCTGCAGCTCCAAACCCACTCCCCCTCACTACCCCCCCCCCCAAAAAAAGAGAATTAAAAAAAAAAGCTTTGGTTAAACTGGAGTTAAAAGAGAAAACAACCAGTTAGCTTTTCAGTAACTACAACCAGCTATCACTGCCAGAGAAACAGCCTCTCTGGGCCCATTGGCTGCACCAAGGATGTGGCCAATGGGTTTGCCCACCTTGCAGAATTGCTGTGGCACAAGAAACAATGTTGTTTTCAAATGTGCATCACAAAACAGGTGCAGGGAACCAAAAATGAAGAAAGAAATGCTTCATGGCAGCCTTTGAGAGAACAGTTGTAGTCAAGCACATCGCTTATGTATGGCAGTGCCCAAGGAAGTTGGGGGATGGGAGGGGGTAACACGGTAGTCAGGAGATACTGAGGAAATCCATGATTTGGAGGAGGGAGGCATACTGGAGAATGTGGTGTGGGTGCTTCAGAGGCAGCATGGGGGCACAGACAGAGCTGGACTTGGCCAAGAAGATTTGAATTCAGGTCCTGCCAGCCTCTTCTCATGCTGGCTGTATGGGCTAGTCACTTGGGCCAGACACACTATGTCCTCAGATTTTGAGAGAACTATTGGGTGGACATTTGAAAAACCAGTGAAGTAATGTGAAAAATGAAAATGAAATGAAATGGTCCTTCATCCTCAGAAAAACTTCCATCTGAGCACGGGGCACAGAGAGGGGATCAATAAAGTGAGAGAGCAAGCAATCGATCAAGTTAGAGAATAAGTGAGCAAACAGAAGAGACAGTAACATGGTCACATGGAAGTGAACAGAAGAACAGAGAAAACAAGGATTCTGGAGAAGGGACAAGGTTCAGGGATCAGGCAAGGTTTCCACACACAATATCCATTTGGTTACAGGCCAGTGGCAGGGACTTGAGCCACCACAGAGCTGACATGGCTTCGGTGATCAGAGGCCATGCCATGTTAACCTTTTGGACAGGGCCACAGAATTGGCAGGAAGTCTTTGGCAAACATTTCATGCTTTCCCTGTGAAAAAGATGGAAGAATGTGGCCTGGACAAGGTCTCAACGACGTGTGCTCTGAACCAGTCAAATGGTGGCAGTGAGAGAACAGCCATCGATGGCTCCAAGACAACAGGGAAGGGCACAGGTCACATCTTCCACCTATTTGAGGGAGGCAGAGCCAACAATGGCCATCCTGATGGACCCATCAAAGTGAAACTCAGCAGTTCTTGACAAGTCTTCAGAAAGAGGCAGATCTGGCCTGGATAGGATCGAACGGTCCACAAAATTAGTGAGGTCTGGTCATCGAAACCCCAGCACCTGGGAAACCCTTCATAAGTAAACAATGCATTTTTTTTTAGGGGAAGCCCCTATTTAGGAAGGGTGCTATCGGAGGTGGTGAAGAGCCCATGCCTATGCTGTGTGGAACTGGAGATATTTCATTTGGAGAAGACTTAGGGGGAACTTGAAAGCAGTCCTGAAATTTCTGAAGGTCTGACCCCCAAGAAGCCATTGGCCACCTTCACTCCCTTCCCAGAGGTCTTCCAATGGAGGTGGGAAGGCCTCTCACAGTGAAGAACCCCTTGGAGAAAGTTGCTCAGGGTCCCACAGCCCTGCCCTCCTCGCCCCTTGTGCACAGCACCTTCTCATGCCATGACCTGTGTGAGAGCTCTGGATCCCCACAAGCCTCCCCCAGGAAATCAACTTTTCATTTTCTCCTCTTCGTGTGCCCAAGGACCTTGTGCCAAGCACAAACCCACCCAGGAACATTCACAAATCTTCAGACTGTTCTTAAAAATCACTTTATTGAGCTGGTTCAGAACATTGCTTGAGCTGTAGCAGCAACAAGTGGTCCCTCCCCCCAAAATCCCAACCAGCGCCATCGGACGTTCGCACGTAGTCATGCCGCGGAGAGTGGGGCAGAATATCATTCAGAAGGAATGTTGATGCATTTGACAAAAAACGTCTCCAAGAGCTCTTCAGGGTGACCAGGGTTATTGATGCATATTACAGACTGCATGCTCTCAAAAGAAAAGTACCTAAAACTCGCTAGAGATTTGACAGCCACCAACACAAATGAAATGTTCTCTGGGCTCATAAGGATTGACATTTTAACATTGACAACGTACAAGCAATAAATTACATCTGCCAACAAATCCATCCAAACCAATTACATACTTGATCCATCCCAATGAGAAAGTGTGGTTGAAGTTTTCATGGGCCACACCTGTCTGTACCACAGTGCCAAAAAAAGGGGGAAGGGGATACTTTTCCTGAGTTTTGGGAAATTCACACAAATGCTGCAGGTCTGACCTTCTGATCAATGTAAAGGGGCCCCCCACAGAGTCCATCCCAACAAGCGTCCTTGGCAGAACGCTCCACATGGGGTCAGAGTCACGGGATAAGGGTTTGAAAAACATTTAAAAGCCATTTTATTTTACAAGTCTACAAAGGATACTATTGGTTTACATGTCGTAAAAAAGATCAATGACCTACTGTCCGCTGATTGAACAATCTCAAGAAACAGAGCTCATCCCTTTCAAAGATTTCACAGTAAATTATTTAGCATTAAAATCATCACCTATAGCAGATGCCAAGTCACAACATACTCATCCACAACTGTAATGCCCAGTGAGGAGGAAGAAGGGGGGAAGGTAAAAAAAAAAAAAGCAAGAAAACAAACATGCTTTCAGGAATGGTTTTTTCTTTGTGCAAGTGGGAAGGATTCCCCATGGATGTCATGATCCGAGTTGTCAAGGTCAGAGGGCCCGAGTCTCTACTTCAATCTTCTCCTCCGTTTGCAGCACATCAGGGTCAACAGGGGCGACGGGTGGGCGCAAAATAACCTCTGGCCCTCCACCATAGATGGACTGAAGGAAATTCCACGTTTCTTCAGAAATTTGCCCTGAATCTGCCCCTGGGGAAGGAGCACACACACAGATCACAGTGTCAGGCATCATCTAGCCCTGCCCTGGGCTCTACAGATAGGAGATAACCTGGAAACCACCCCAAGGGGCCTCCATGGCTGGGCTCCCCCATGCTTCAGACAAGCACAACCCTTATTGGGTTAGACTTATTGTCTATGACATCATATCCGACCAATTTCAGGGAGAAAAGGGGAAGTGGGGGAGGGAGACAGTGGAGGGAGGGGGGGGGTCCATCCAACAAATTTAAAACCCACATCTTCTGAAAACAAACAAAAAAAATCACACAGAGGGTAAAGAAGCCTCTGATCTTCCCTCCTTCTCCAACACTTTCCACCCGCATTCTGACCCTGTTCCTCTGTCTCCAATGCCCTACAGAGGGGAGATGAAATTGCTTTGTGGATATTTATCATCTAATACCCCTCAGGCCACCTTGAAGAAAGGCTAGAGAAGAGGGTAAGAGAAGCTGACTCTTGAAGACGTTGTCCATCCACCCACCCACCCAACCTTCCACATGACCAACCAACCATCTGTCTGTCTATCCAGCCATCTGTCCCTCCACCCATCGTTCCTTCTGTCCATCCACCCACCCTATGAGGCCTAGGAAGAAGATCAGGGGAGAGAGAGATCCATCCTGTGACCCTCTCATTGTGAAGCAGCCTTTCTTCTTACTGAAATGTCACAACTTTCCAAAAAATGACAACCCTGACAAAAGCCACATGGGAATAAGGAACCCAAGGCAGACAGGTGTGTGGGTGCACACTGCTCAGCTTACCTTGTTTGAGGACGACACTACAACCCTTGCTGATAGCAATCTTAGTGTTATCAATGGGACCCGGAGGATCTAGAGCACAGAAGGAAAAAGGTCAAATGTGATCATCAGAAGGACCAGGGTAGATCTGTACTAGATTAACAGCCATCACATGGCTGAAGTCTACACGGCCTCACTTCTGACCTCCCTCGGGACAAAGGCTAGCTAGAAGGGGCATCGCGGCTGGGGAGCCATGAGCACACGTGGTGCTTTCACAGTTACGCACTGATGCAACCCTCTCAGCAGCTCTGTGAAGTGGGGGGCTCTAAAGGGGTCCCAGATCCAAGCAGCAGCCTCCCTGGGATGCAGCTCTGTGCTCTACAATGATGTCAGTGAGAACACACAGGCTTTTAAGGCTAAGGAAGTGGGTATCTTGGGAGCCATAATGAAGATGCATCATTAATGGGAGCACAGATGGTGGACCCGGGGCTGGAAGGCAAGTCCAGCATGTTAGGGCCAGGGGGCTCAGAGCTAAGACAGTAACTGTGTCCACAGATTCCCAAGATTCCTGTATTCTTCCACCTGACTCAAGTTCCACGGTTCAAACAGGGGCTATGAAAGCTCAGCATGGGATCTGATAGAAACCTGAGACCGTCTGAGGGCTTGGCAGGATTACCTGGTGGGGGAGGCTCCCACTAAATTCCAGAGATTGTTACTACAGAATGAGAAACGAGGGTAGCAGAGGGCCAGGGCCAGGCTGAGGGAGAATGGAAAAGGGCAATCCTCCCTTCGATTAGGATCCAGCCAGCTGTCCCCAAGTGCAAAGACACCAGACAGTTTTAAAATCCCACATTACTAAAAAACAGCCTGCCAGACAAGCACAGACACTAGATGGGGCAGAGAAGAGTCCTGTGGACTTGAGTCAAGCAACCCCAAGTCCTCCCTTGGGGTGACTGGAGGAGCTTAGCTCCTGAGTTGACTAACTCAACTTTCAGGCAGACCAAGAGTCCCAAATACCTCCAGTTGGGGCTTTCCCCTCCTTATTCTGGAGGGGGGGGGGTGAGTCCAGATGTGTTTTGCTGCTGCTTCAGAAGGACCCTGCCTGAAGCCTGTTTGGACATATTTCCTTTCTGGAGGGGCAGGATTAGACAGGCCACCCTTCCAGGGGGAGCTCCTCCTCTGGACCAAGGGCCATGGGTGATGGTGGCTGCCCTTGTGCTCTCCCCCAGGACAGTTTCCTTGTCCTTTCCTCAGAATTATCATGGGCTCTCTGGGGCTTTTCCTGAATCCCCCTTGGGCAGCTGTTCCTCCGGCACAATCAAACTCATTATACTCATGCCTCCCAATTTTCCCAACCTTTACCCCATCAATGGGCATCTGCTCCAACCCATCCCCAGGTCTTACAGGGAGCCTCCTGCCTGTCTCTGACACCTGGTCAAGTTCATATCTGGACAGCTGGTCACTTTTTGCTCATCCAACACTCTGGCTGGGACTCTGAAAGCTTCAATGACCTAGGATGCCCCGAGGTTCTCTCCAGGGGTTAGGAAACTCAGACCTTTGACTTGGGGACTTTGATGAGCCTGGGTTTTCCCTGACAGTGGGACAAGGGCCTCCTGGCTCCCAGACTTCTGGAGAACAAAGCTTGGAACTGGGGAGACCAAGAGGGACCCCAAGGGAAGCTGAGGGCCTGCGTCTCACCAGCCACTCACCTCCATCTTTCCCTTTCACAAACCCTTCCCACTCTCTGAACCACTGCATGCTGATGCAGAAAAATGCAGCTGGCGACTCCTCCTCCTGGAAGGCCCGGTTAAGCTGGAAGGGAGAAACATGAAGGCTCCAAAGGCCACCCTCAGCCCCACTCTATTCCCTTCTCCTCTCCCCTCCCCCGTCACTTGAGCCCCTCCAGCCTCCTCGCTGTCCATGTCTCAGTTCACGTCCTTGGTCTCCACAGCCTTCCTGGCTTCTGAAATATCTGCTGCTCACCCCTGTCGCCCCTGGACACTGGCCTCCCTCTTCCAGTCTCCGGGTGCAGCCAAGGCTCTGCCCTAGGCATCTCCAATGCCAGCCTCACTTTTTTTCTTGCTTTTTGGAGGGGGGAATGCAGGGCAATCGGGGTTAAGTGGCTTGTCCAAGGTCATAGGGCTAGTACGTGTTAAGTGTCTGAGACTGGATTTGAACTCAGGTCCTCCTGACTCCAGGGCTGGTGCTCTATTCACTGCGCCACCTAGCCGCCCCAGCGAGCCTCACTTTTTCTCCCCAAATCCTTCTCTCTTTCTCCATCCTCACCCTTTACATCACGCAGATTCACAGCCCCCTGCCTCCTACTCACCCTGCAAGTCCCACCCATCATCAAATATCGTCATTTCTGCCTTCCAACATCTCCCCAGCAGCCCCCTCCTCTCCTCGTGCCTAGACCATGGCGATTACTGCTGGGCGGGCTGCCTGCCTCGACAAGTCTATCCCCGACTCGGCAGGTCTAAGCATCAACTCCCTCACCCCTGCTCTGTCACTTCCTGGCGGTCCAGCCTATCCCACTCTGAAGCCCTGTCTTTATCAGTGAAAAGACCGACATCTCAAGGCCCTAACTCTTACATTTCAAACAGCAAGAGCTTAATACAGGAACTGAAATGAAGTATCACCAAAAGTCACCCCCAAAGGCTGGGTTAAATGCAGTTCACTACAAGGAGCATTTAGTAAGCTCCTCTGGATGTGCCTCGGGGACCTCTGGCATACTGGAAGTCTATGTGTTTCACACAGTGCATCCCATCGCAGTCTCAGGAGGAGGTAGACAACAGCACTGAAGCACAAGAGGGCTGAAGGATGCAGGCGTGCTTCGCCAACAGTCTCAAATGGGCCTGGATGGAGCCATGCCATGGCAGGCACATCCCTGGACGGCCACGATGGGGACCATGAAGGCCTCTCCTTATGAGGATGCTCCCTTCCCCCCAGCCCCAGGACCTCCGTGGCCTTGGTGAGCAGGGTGGCTCCATCCTCCCCTTCTAGGTCAGCGGGGGTCAGAGGAAGGTCTAGGTTAGAACACCAGCCGCCTAAAGAGGAAACGTGGTCTCCAAGTCACTTCCAAGTGACGAGATGTGGGTGGGGGAAGCCCCAACTGCACAGCTTTTTCACAGTGACAGAACAGCTCGGACCTCATGGACAAAGAGGCCGCGGCAGGCGCCAGAGCAGGGCCCCTGGGCTCAGACTCCAGAGAAACGGGGGAGACAGGAGTGGCCCTTTACCCGAATGAACGTGTCCAGTTCTGTCTTTCTTCTTTTCTCCACTTTCTCAGCTTCTATCTGGCAGGTGTGACACACATACAGGTGGTTGACGGCTGGTCCTCCCCCATACCTGGACCACAAGGGATGGCACCGTTAACACCTGTGAAACGCCCCCTACACACACCCCAATCTGGCGCCGTCACTTGGATGCCCTAATTTCCATCAGTGGGAAGATGTCCCCAAGCCCTACTCGGCCCAGGGCTCCTGCCTCATCTGCACCCCATGACTCCAGTGTGCTGCCCCTGTTTGCAGCAGATTCTTCCCAGGTCCCTTTAGGGAGCAGGAGCAAAGGCTTAAGGACCAGGCAACAGTCTGCAAGCCAAGCACTGCTGACATGGGGTGTCACCCATGTGACTGTGTGGCCGAGTTCGAGCCACACGAGGCAGTCGCAGATTCTTTGCTTTGGGATCTGCCTCATTTTCATTCTACTTAATGACTTTGATAAAAATTCCTAAAAATACTGAATTAGCTGCAATATGGAAAATATATAAGTAAACTTTCCAAAAATAGCTGTCCTATTTCATAATAAGGAGACCAAACCCAGCTAAGCCTTCTTTGGGTCTGCTCTGAATCTAGGGGCTTGAGGCTGGGCCTGACAAGGGACTGAAGGAGAAAAGACGTGGAGGGCTCACTGACACCTCCCCCTCCAGGATCTGTTTCCTGGGGTTCCCAGCCTCGGGTCCCCATCACAAGGCCAGGGAGGCAGGTACCTGCTGTATAAATTATCCCAGATGTGCTGAGGAAGCATCACCACGAGGTCCTCGATGTAGCCGGCTTTGTGTGGGGGGACACCTGAGAGGACAGGGAGCCTGGGTCATGGGGAGGGAAGGCACCTGCGCCCCCAAGAGAGGCCCCGCCCTGCCTCCTTACCTCCGTGAACACAAAGGAAGTCATGGTTGGAGATGGGGCCGGGCTCGGCGAAGGTCTTGAACTTGTTCAGCCACTGCCGGGAGACGTAGAACTGCAGCAGACTCGGCTCCATCATATTCAGCAGGTTGGACACACGCCTCCTCTCCTTCTGAGCTTCCTCGCTGCTCTTCCTGTGGACACACGTGCTTCCTGAACGGGCCCCAGTCACCCTGAACCTCAGTCTCCTCCTCTCCAAAACCAGCCACCAGGGGGCACAGAGCACTGCCCGGCGTTTAAATGCAGCCTAACTTACTGCCTGCCTCAGTTTCCTCATCTGCAAAAGGGGACAGGAGCTCTGACCTCACAGGGTCCTGCTGAAGTGCTTCACAAACATCTATGTGCATGAAAGTGCAAAGCAGGCAGCCCTCCATGCTCTCTCTACCCACCCACCTTCCCTACCGCCCCCTGTGCACATGGGTGGGCCTCCCAAAGCCACAAAAGGGAGAAGACCTCCGCTGAGAGAATTCCGGGCAGGGGCTATAGGGCAGGGCATCACGGAGCCCTGGCCAGTGTGGACACCACTGGGTAGAGGGGTGGGCGTAGGGCCTTTCTATCGTGCCCCATCCACCAGAGATGAGGGGGTGCCATGAGCGTGTGCACGCACTCAGGGCCCCCCACCCCCGACTGCAGGCCGTGGGCGTGCCCTTGGGCAGGACATGCCCCTCTGGGAGGCTGCCTCAGGCAGGGCGAGGGGACGTCAGGGGGTGGAGCCGGGCTGGGCCCCAAGGCAGGCATCCCCCTCTGCAAAATGGGGGTGGTGTCGGCACCTCCCTCCCGGCGCTTAGCTGGGGGCCTGGCACACAGCAGGTGCTTCATAAATGCTCGTCCTGGGGCTCTCTCCTTTGCTGTTAGCCAGTTTCTCCCCCCTTCAGGCAGCTGCGGCCCCTCGGGGTCTCCCTGCAGCCTCGGCTTGCCTACCACACTGGACGTGCCTGTGAGGACCCGGCCCCACATGGGACAGCCCCTCTTCCCACTCCTGAGCCCCCGAGCCCCTGGGCCAAGCCTAGCCTGGGTGCCTGGTGGCACCGTAGGGTTAGCGTGGTGGGAAAGGCAGGATCCGCCAAGCTTCTCGGAGGGTACCCTTTTCTTACCTGTAGAAAAGCACGTAAGCTTCTGCGTTCTGCACAGTCGCTTCTGAGACTTCAGTCACGCTCTGATCGTCGAACTCGTACCACCGGGTATTGAGATTGTTGCGGCAGTAGGCGATGTAGTGTCCGCCTGGAAGGGTCAGGAAGAAGCAGGTTGGCACGCACAGGTGGGAGAGCCAGTGGGGGCAGGTGTGGACACCACCCCCTTCCCCCCAGGATGCGGCTTGACACCTGCCTGCCCTGGAAAGACTGAACAAGATGCCCTTTCTGGTCTGTGAGTCTCTGAAAGTCAAGAGCGGGCTGCCCAGCCCCTTGGACAGACGACCCAGGCTGGGGAAGGGGCAGCGGCCCTGCATTCACTGGGTGCCCAGCGCCAGAATGATCTGGGGTGGGCCTGGGGCTCCCTCTCACAGGCAAAGTTTAGCCATTGAACACCTGCTGATGCCAGCAGGGACTACGGGCATCTGGCACGCCCCACCTCAGAGCTTCCCCTCTAGCACTCTGGGCCTGAAGGTGTTGGCCCCACTCTCTCATCTGCAGGATGGGTCACTCTCTTACCCCCCCCCCCCTTCTCCCTGGAGCTGAAGAAGAGGCCTGTTTATTTCTGGACAAAGGGACGGAGTCCCTCTGGTGCCATCCAGATTCTGCTTCCCATCCGTAGGATGAACGTTCTAAAGGTCTCTGTACATGGGAAGGCATGTCCTGGTCTTGTGCCATGCAGAAAGTTCCCACTTCCATCTGCAGCCTCTCCCCTCTGCTCACAGAGCCCAATACCTCCCCAGGCTTCCGCTGGCAATCTCCAGCCACTCTGCTCTGAGTGCCCTTGGCTATGCATACAACTTCACGGCCCCTACCCCACATTGGATACCTTTGGGGGGCCCCTCCCAACGCAACCTCGGAGCTCAGCACAGGGCCGGGCACACCCCTGGCACCAAAGAAACGAGCCAGGACTCCTTCAACCATGCCCACGCGTGGGGTCTCCCTTGGGTGGGGGCCGGTGACTGTGAGACGCCACGAGCACCAGCCCTGACAGACCTGGGACAGAGGAGGGCCAGAAGGTTGTGACCTCTGCCAGAGACCTGAGAACAGGCAGGATCTGACAGGTCCCCGCACCTGCTGGGCCGCAGTACCCATGCCAGAAAACCACGGGCTCGGAGACCGTCTGATGAAAGTGGTCTCCTTTAGCCCACGTGAACAAGATCCTCCTTTCATTTCTAATGGCTTGCGGTACCCGCTGAAATCGTGGCAGCCACGCGCAGTCATTTTTCTGTTTCTGGTCCATTTTGAATAAGTGCACTGCAGAGGGTGCTGCACCACCCTTTTCTTCTTTTTTTAGAGGAGGGAAGGCAGGGCAATTGGGGTGAAGTGACTTGCCCAAGGTCACACAGCAAGTAAGTGTGTCAAGGTCTGAGGTCAGATTTGAACTCAGGTGTTCCCGACTCTAGGGCCAGTGTTGCCCTGTGTGCCACCCTTTTTAAGGCAGGCCCCATGACAGTGGCTACACATCTAAAAACAAGAGGGTTCGGCTGGCCAGGAGCAGAGCCCTGTCATTCTACATAGCACAACACGGCTGACAGAGGCCGGCTGTGCTTTCGCATGTGGCAGCCCATCATGGGGCAGGGGAGGCTGCAGTGACCAGATTCACATTCACACCCACCAAAGACGGAGGCAAAGCCCATGTACTCACTGCTTGCAGTTCCATGGTGACAGATGACTGACAACAGGTCGTAGGTCACAATCTGGGTGGGGCTGTCCTTGGCAAGGAAGGGCTGAAGATCGAGGCCCTCGAGAGGAAAAGACACGTGGGTGCTGATTTTGGTGGAGAACATGAGCTCGTGCCTGAACCTCTTCAGGTGAATGCACAGGATCTGCAAGGGAGAGGAGGAGGCCGCGTGTGACCATGGTTACACACTGGCTATCTGCCCTTGGGGCGGGGGTGGGGAGAACCCACCATGTGTCTGGCGGTTCACCCTCATGACGCTTCCCCTGACCCCCTGCCAGCTACCGCATGAGGAACCAAGTCAGAAATGCACCACCCACCTCAGGAAACTTCTGCACCTTACAGAACTTCACTCCGTTCCTCAATCTGAATAGAGAAGGAGAAAGCTGGTTAGGAAAGGCCCCGGTACACAGTGAGGTCCAAGGCTCTGCTGTTCAGGTCAGTGGTGGGGCCGGACTGAGGCCATCCTTTAACCACTGGACTGCCCCACGTTCCTGCCAGTCTCCCGGGGGTACAGGACCAAGATTATCAGAGGTCACTGCTCCTGTGGAGTTACTCAGACTTCTCCCTGGGGCCCCACGCCTCCTGGCCTCCCACCTCAGGGGCCCTCTGCCCATAAGCGCAGCAAAGCTCCTTGGTCTCCTCCAGACTTGGCACCTGCCCCCCCCCTTAAGCTGGGGACCAGGCACCCACCCAGACTCAGGGACCTAGCACCTGCCTGCAAGCCCATAAGCTGAGGACCTGGTGCCCGCCTGCCTGCCTCTGAAGCTGGGGGCTTTTCTGAGGGCCAGAAAGGGCTTCATCCACTTACTTTTTGCATCTTTCACAACTGTACATGTTGTCACCTGTAGACAGAAAAAGCTTTGAACGTCTGCACAATCACACCCATTCCTTTAGTAACACAGGGTGCGATGGTGAATTATTCCAGCGTCTCCCACACCCCTGAAGGATGAAGCCTGTACAGCCACTGAGGCCAGGGCAGAGAAGAACCTGAGGGAGGCCACATAGCCCAGGGACCCATCCTGGCCTGTGTGCTAGGAAGGGCTGTGTGAGGGCCGGGGCCTCCTGGCCTGGACAGTCAGGACTCCTACTGTCTAAAAGCTAGAAGCACACTGCTAGGCAGGGAGATTCCAGTCAGTGCCAGAGACACAGACACCCAAGGCTAGGAGATGAGGTAAGGAGCAGGGGGAAGGTGGAGGCCCAGAGGACATGGTCCCCAGGGTGATGAGGGCTTCAAAGCTGCGTGCTGGGGATCTGCACGCAGGGCTGCTCACCTGAAAGGCTTGTCAAGCAGGTAGAGCATGGGAAGGGGCATGGCACACGTTGGACCCTTTAAGACACACTTCCCCCCACAGAGAGTCCAACTACGAGACACAGGGTGAGGGAGTTAGACTGGCTCAAAGGAAAATAACCCTCGGCTGAGAAGAAGCCATTGGGTTAAGTAGATCTGTGCTGGATGGGCCTTGGAGGCACCTCCTGAGATTCTGTGACTGGGGGAGGAAGGAGGGATCCTGTCAGCTTGCAGGTGGGCCTTGCTGTCTTCGAGAGGACCCTGAGAGTCAGCACTGGGAACAGGGACAGAAGTCAGACTACCAGAAGTGAGGAGGCAATGAAGAGGCAGAGAAATGAGCTCCAAACTGCCTTGTAGCCAGAGATGCCCTAAGGGAAGCTGTGCTTGGTGGTGGCTAAAGCTGGGGACAGAGACAAGAACGCAAGGCTCACACTGGAGGGATGGGGTCATGGAAAGGGGCCTGAAAGTAACGGCCAAGCGACCTGCATAAGAAGGAATGAGTGATGTTTTTAGTGTTAAGGATGAGATCTAAAAATCGTCCACAGCTGTTTCCCTGAAAAAGAGGCTGGTTTGTCTCCCAAATCTCAGCAAAGCCTCCCCGGTTTAAATGACACCAAGCAAAGACAAGGCACAGCGGCATTTGGCAGACAGGAGCAGAAGAGACCGCCAGAGGCTTGGTCAGCCTCACGCCTCTCCATGTCTGACCCCAGATTGGGGTTAAAGCCTGATGAAGATGTCTCTCTGTCATCCCCGTCTAAAAACTCAGCTACTCCAGAAAGGGATTCATCCGCCCTCCCCCCTACCCCCTGCCCCAACCAAAGGCTGCCCACACCCACATTCCCTACTACAAACGGGAGGAAGGTGCCTTACCTTTGAGCTCATCTCTGGCGAAAAAGGCGGCGAGACAATCTTGCAAGGTCACTACTGGACCCCAAAACCAGCTAGGGACACAGGAGACAACAAACCTGGAAAGTCATTGACAGAAAAAAGAAGGGCCAGCAAGTGTGGTGCTGGTCACGCAGAAGCAAGAGGTGCCTGAACAAAGCCCGCGGCCGACAAAGGCAAGTACCTGCGCAAGTATTCCATGAGCAGGGCGATCCAGCCTTGGGGCGCATACGCCTCCCCACAGGAGCCAGCCTTCACCATGGCAGTCGGGTGGCTTGCTGAGTGCAGCCGGGCCAGGTCCTCCTTGCCAGGGATGGGCAGGGACAGGTCCTGGAAGGTCTCAAGCGTCACCGACACCTGCAGTGGCAAAATGTGTCATGGGATCCCACCCAGCTTCCCCTGCCAACGGCTCTCCTAGGGCGAGCAAGCAGGGAGTGCCAATGGACTTCCTCCCTTGGGGCTGGGCCTCGTAAGAACACCTCACGGAGCCCCATTTCCTGGACGCAGGGAGCTGCAGCCTCACCTGGGTCTCTGAGAAGTCCAAGCTGCTTCCACTGCCCCTGGTCAGGAGGAGTTCCAGCTCCATACTGGGCCTGCCCCAGCAAAGGGCAAGCCCTCAGAAGCGGGCAAAGACTCTCCAACACCAAGGGAATCCCTGAGTGGCCCTGCATGGAGCAACCGGATCGTTCCGGCCTAGTGACTAGTGCTGGGCTTGGGGTCAGGCAGGTCTAAGTTCCACCAATATCTCTGGCCAGTCCATCCTGTCAAGCATGGTGGGCACCAGTCTGGCTGGGTGCTGAGCACTCCCACCTGGGGACTTCCCCGCTAAGGAGGCATCAGTGCCTGGGCATGTCCCCTTGCTCTCTGAGCAGCTTTATATCTAAACCTCTTCTATGCCAAAGCCTACGTTCTCTTGCTTTCCTTCCCCAAAGGTTGCCAGGAAGGCTGCATGGGCTCCTCCGCCAAAGCCATCACCCCCTGGCTTTGTCCAAGAAAGCTCGGTCTGCTATGTCAGCGCTCTTCTCTTTCCTTCCGGCTCTAGGGTCACTTCTAAAGCCACAGAAAAGATCAGCCACCTGTATCTCTGGCCTGGGGACGCGGTTTTGTGGCTGCTGTGACTCTCCCTAACTCTAAGGAATCCTCCAGGATCTATGTCAAACACGGTTCTCATCTTGTGCCTTCTTACACAATTCTCTATCACGCTGTTCCCTGAACTGGTCATGGCTCTCTTCCTCTACTTATCCTTACCTGGTTTAGAGAGGAGGACCGAGTTTTCCAAAGAGATGGACAGAATGTCACCTTTGTTTTTGAAAGAAGCCTACGTAATACAGATATCATGTTTTCCACATTGGAATTCACCTAAACAATCTCTGGGGCTGTAAAATCGAGGATTTTTCACCATTCCACTCAAGTAAGGTTTGGTACACTCTTAGTACCATTTTTCTACTTAAATCTTATTGCCATTAGGTTAACATTTATATTTTAAATTTAGTTGCTGTGTGGTATGTGGACACACACACCACACTCGGTCACACACAAACGCATACACATACCATACATGGCCGCGCGCACATGGACACAGACAAACGCACATGCCCCCTCTTTGTCAGTGGTCCCTTTGAGGACGACATAATTCCACAAACAACCCTCGGCACTTTCTGACTGGGCTTGTACTTCCTAATTCCTGCATTCTGTGTAAGAACAGTAACTCTGAGCCCCTTTTCATGTGAAATTCTTATGTCACTTAGTCTTGTGGATGTTCCCTAACAGACACACTATTGGGCTGGTTCATTCAGTACCGCTCTCCGGCCAGAGAGCAACCTTCTTCTTCTTTGGGAAGAAGGTTTCCTGGGGGCTCACACCTGGAGCTGAGAAAGTCAGACAGTTCTCTTCATGTGTCTGGCCCCTTTTCCATGTCCTGATGTTACTGAATGACGAGTTATATAGTCACGGGAGTCAACAATATGGCAGATGGGAAAACGCCCATAGACCTGCTGGCCAGACAAGGAATGTACCTGGCTGCAGGGATGAAGGGGGTGGGGTACCCTATGAAAAAAGCACCAAACTTGGAAGATCTGGGCTCAACCTTAGCTCTCCCATCACTCTCTATGGGACTGAGAGAAAGGCACCAATCACCTCTTGGGGCCTTGTAATGGGAATGGGAATTTGAAGACCTTCCCTGCCCCCTAATAGGCCGAATGTAATCACATGGAGCCTAGGGTGGGAGCAGTTTGCAGAAGGGTGGAGCAGAGCCCACAGGAAGCTGAGAGAGGGCAGGAGGGGACACACCCAGGGAGCCAGCCAGGCTTGTGAGTGCTGGTTTGTGGGAAGGCTGAAGGACAGTGTGGCTCTCTCCTGCACTGTGGTGCATTAACTATGTTGCTACGATGGATTCAATGTCCTGCTGCTGGGATGTGGTTTTCTGGTGTCTGAATAAAGGTTTTGTTTCTTCTGTCTTCTCTATGGAGAGTCTGTCATATTTTGAGATTGAGAACTATGGTGGCATATTTACAGTTGCCAATGATCCTGTGAATATTGCATTGGTGCTACAGGCCTCATGTGCCTTGTCTTTAAAAATAAGGTGAACAACACTGCACAGAGCACTAGGCCCAGAGTCAGGAAGACCTGAGTTCAAATCCAGCCTCAGACACTTAACACAAACACTAGCCCTGTGACCTTGGGCAAGTCACTTAACCCCAAATGTCCTCCAAAAAGCAAAAAACAAACAAAAAAACCAAAAATGAAACAAAAAGAACTAAACCCCAAACTCCTACAGTGGAATAGGAGGGAGCCTGTCCTGTGGGGGTATCTCCCCCAGAGGTCTGGGGGAGGGGAGGAGGGGAACCCCCATCTCTGAGCCACCACCAGATTCCAACCCCACCCCCATGACAGCAGCACCAGCCCCAAGTTCCCAGATAGCCCCATCCCATTAGCGCTCCTTGAGGAGGGGCCACTCGTGGCACTCACCCGGTCACAAGTCAGACACTGCACCGAGCTCACGATGGTCCCATCGAAGATGTCTGAGATGACACTCCTGTACCTCTTCTGCTGCTTCTTCCTCTTGGGTGATGGGGCCGGCAGGGCTAGGAGCAGAGCAGAGTGGTGACCACCCATGTCAGCACCTTGCACATAGCCCTGATCAAATCAAGAGCGTGCCTTTGGGGAAAAGGCTGAATTATGGCCATAGGCACACGGAGGTGCCATCTGCAAGACGAGGTGACAAACAGCCCCCCACGAGTCGAGACACAGGCTCTCAGCCAGTCCTGCCACCAACTCAGTCACCAGGGGGCACCGTTGCACAAAGCACAGGGACTGGCCTCACCCACTCACTGAGACCTTGGGTGAGACGCGAGCCTGCTTCAATTTCCCCACCTGTAAAATGAGCGTAACAGAGTGACTCTGAGGATCCAATGAAATGCTTTTGTAGGGTAAACTCTAGAAACGTCAGCCCTTGTGAACCAGCAGGAACACCTCGGACACCTCCCTTCACTAAGCTCTCCAAGCGTCATGACGAGACAGCACAGGCTCTGATGAGTCCATTCAGCACTCAGCAGGTGCCAGGTGCTGGATGACACGATCTCACTGGATGCTCAGGCCACCCCATTTTACAGATGAGGGCACTGAGGCAGACCGAGTGTAGGTGACTTGTCTGGGGACACACACACATGAGGTCGCCTACCTCCAGGCCCAGTGCTCTGTGTCCTGCGGTGCCCCCCAGCTGTCGGTGTGACATGTTAAAAGTCAGCATTTCTGTAGACCTTGAATACGGTAACATGGCCAATGTTTACCTCTTTTGTGGCCAGAGACTGCGCCTGGCCATAAGGAGCTCGATTTGGGAGGGCTGGCAGACAAGCGTGGATTGCCTCCTTCATTCGATGGGAGATGGTCATTTGAGTGACTCTCTGGGGCATGTTCTGGAAACGGTAAATGTTTGTGTTATAAGCAAACTGGCAAATCTTCAGAAAAGAAGGAAAGACTTCAGGAGCCAGTCCATGGAAGAACCACAAAATAACAAGGAGGAAATCATGACAAAACCCCTCAAAAAGCACTCTCCTCTAAAGCTCAGGCAAACCTTTTAGAGGTCACTCATTAAGAGGGCTCAAGTCAAGCATGACCAATCAATGCCTCACTGGGCCATAGGCCGAACATATCCTGCCTCCTGTATCCAAGAGAGATGGGATGGGGAGGGAAGGAGGTGGAGGGAGGGAGAGGTGGAGGTAAGGAGGAGGCAAGTAGAAAAGTTTCTGAGGATGGCTCATCCCTCAGGTCTAAGCTGCTGCCATCAGCATGAGCATCCAGGGCCATTCCTAGATGGAATCACATGTGTTGTGAAGCAATCCAAGGCCACTGGGAAGAGGGACGTGACATGAGTGGGTCGCTGAGGGACCTGTACACTGTGGGCTTGTGCTAGGCCTAGGGAGATGAACCAAACAGGCAACAGCACCCAAGGGGCACAGTGGCACACTATGCCTAGCGAGGCCTCACAGCAACCCACCTTCCCCTTTTGGTGGGAGCGCTCACCAGGGCCACAGGCTGACCCACAGAAGCCCAGTCCCTGCTCAGAGCTGCTCCAAGAGGAGCCACTGAGCCTAGATCCAGACGAGGGCAAGGCTGGAACCTTCTCCGGGGTCTGTCCGTGGACCTCAGTCAGCACAAGGATCGATGGGCAGGCAAATGCAGAGCCAAGCGCTCACGGGATCGCTGCTCCCAGGGACACGGGGGTCCCTGAGGCTGCTAACAGACCTCAGATTTCTCTTAACCCCACAGTAGTTCCCACTAAACATCCCACCCCTTCCCAAATTCATTCAAAGCAGACACTCTGCATGTGTAAATCTCCCCGGTAGCATCTCTCACTGCACCACTCCCTTCATCCCTTCAGACCCCAGGGAGGAGCCACCCAGCACTCACCTGAGAGCCGGCCATGTATCTGCACTTTGACGGTTTCCTGGCTGTTTAGAATGCCTGCCATCTCTGACGAAGTGTCTGCGTCCTTCTCCAAGTCATCCTCGGGACTCTTAGGGTTCACCTTGTTACACAGAGCTTTCTCTTTCACTGTCCCGGGGCTGTTCTCATCCTCCTGGATTAACATGGCCGTCTCTGTGTGGTCCTCCATCAGACCGCGGGAGCCCGTCTCGTTCTCGGCTTTGTCACTGCTCCCGCACGACTCACAGGACTGAAAGTCCATCTCTGACGGGCTCTTCTCCTCCAGGCTCTCCTCGCCCGGCCCTGCAGGGGCCCCATCCTCAGTCTCCATGACCTGTTCTTTGAGCTCCTCATGAAGCAAGTCCATTAAACATCGGAGGAATTCCTGGGCATCCTGGACAGGAAGAGAGAGAGAGTGGTGGAGAGGTGCAGTGTCAGTCACTGTAAACTGCCCTGTCTGCTCATCTGTAAAATGGGCACGATAACCCTAGCAGCCCCTCGCCCGAGCTGTTGTGAGCTCCCAGCGCATAGTAAATGCTCAGCAGCACCACCGGCTTGTGTGGGCCCTGCTCTAAAATCTCTGACCTTGTGGCACAAGCCCCTCTGGAGTTCTGGGCACTTCTGGGGCAAGCCTCACTCGGTGGTGCCTGATGTAAGATCCCTGTTCAAGGAGTGCCTGGCACACAGTAGGTACTTCATAAATGCTGACTGAGACCACCACTTCAGCAATAAGTAAAACCAGAATTTCCTAACACTGGAGACACAGTGCATCTGGAAGATCTCTTATCACACATGGGCGTATACAGGTTATCACATGTGTTTTTGCCCTGTTTGTCCAAAGGGAGAAGTCACTTCTGGAACAACAGAGGTATATGAGGCATACGCCTCTTCTTGCTTGGAAAAACTGACATGCTGAGAAATGTCTTACAAAGTCAAGAAAACTCCCCCTTGGGTTGGCTCCAGCCGTGGGGTCTCCTGAGCCTTCCATGGTCCTACTGCCCCGTCTCCCGATGCGTACTGATTTGGAGAAAAACACCCAGCTGCCTACTAAGCACCTGCCCCCTTGGTCCTGAAGCTTCAAGCTGCTTCTGCTCTAGAACCACTTTGTCCACATAATACTCTGGATTCAAACCTTAGTAAAACCAAAGAATTGTTTCAGTGACCTTGAAATCCAAAGGACAAACTGCAAAGACTCATTGGTAACACGCTTTTCCCAAGAGAATACTGCCTACTATGACTCTCTATGAGGAAGTCAGTCTAAGCTTCTATCACCAGATAAAACTCAGGAGGATCGACTTACCTGTTGGGAATAACCTCGAAATGCTGGGTTGACAGTTTTAATTCCTTGAAACAAATTAGTGGGAACAACAGATCCAGGCCTGGGGAGAGAAAGCTAACATTCAGAAATAGTAACATTCCTGAGATTTGCAGTTTCCATGTAAAACAAAGTGTGTATTTACAAGATAAACGCTGACCCTTATCAAAGTGGAAAAGTTCCATCTTCTTGCTAAGACTGAGAATGCTACTGGATGGATCTTTGATGAAGGACGAAAATCTCTTCTTACATAAAATTGCAGGTCAGGAACAAAGGTCACTGGGGAATGACAACCCTCCTCTGCCACCTTTAAAAGGACACCCTGGACATCCTTCTTCACACAGAAGCTCACCTGGGCACCCAACCACCAAGATACCCCCTAGGACCCGCTGTCTCCATGCTAAAACTGCAGAAGAACCCCCTCCAAATGCCACAGAGAATGTTAGTTTGTGGTTTTCCTAGTCATGGAGCCACAGGCGAAGAAGGACAGTCTTGCTCCCTAAGCCTTCTCTTTTTCCTCACACCACTGGAAAAAAAATAAGAGTACATCTTTTTGAATAGCAAGATGTGAATGGAAGCCTGTTTCCTACCCTCGAGTGAAATGTATCAAAGGCTCAAAAGGGATGGCCTTTCTGGGCCTGTGGCTAACACACACAACCCAAAGACCAGTGTCCAGGGCTCCTCACTGGGCAAGGTTGCCACTATCTATAGCTGCGGAGTGCTGTCTTGGGGCAGCGTCCCTCCATCATATCCTGGACCTTGTAGGCATTAAGCTTTATGCCCATGACTGGTGCCAGCAGGAAGCAGGTTTGCTTTTGCAAAGACTTTAGAATTGGCCTCTCTAGTAGAAGAGTGGATGGGAGCTTCCTCTTCTCCCCTGCGAATCGGGCGGTCTGCAGGCCTGCTTAGGCCTTGGGGAGAGAAAGCTCACAGCCACGTGTCCCGAAATCGCTGCAGACCTGATGTCCAGAGCCTTCTCTATTTTCATCACAGAGGAATCTTTTTTTTATAAACATACTGTCAATTTTCATTTTTTATACGATTTAGAGTTCTAAATTCTCCTCCCTCTCTCTTGCCCAAGATGGCATGCATCTGATATACGCTACACATGTGCAGCCATGTTTAGCCTGCTTCTCTCTGCAATCACTCCATGGTTCTTTCTCAGGAGGTGGATGGCGTTTTCCATCATGAGTTGTCTGGAGCTGTCTTAGGCCATCGCATTGCAGAGAAGGGCTAAGTCAATCAAAGTCAGTCGTCACAGATTGTACACAATGTTCCCCTGGTTCTGCTCACGTCACCCAGCATCAGTTCACATGAGTCTTCCCAGGATCTTCTTACAGCACAGCATACACCACAGCCTGTTCAGCCACTCCCCAGGTGATGGGTATCCCGCCAATCTCCAGTCCTGGGCCACCACAAAAAGAGCTGCTATAAGTATTTTTGTTCACGTGGGTCCTTTTCCCATTTTGATTCTCTCTTTTGGATGCAGACCTAGCAGTGGCATTGTTGGGTCAGGGGGTAGGCACAGTTCCAAACTGCTCTCCAGAATGGCTGGATTAGTTCACCCTCCAGTGATGATGTATTAATGTCCTAATTTTCCCACGTCTTCTCCAACACAGAGTATAATTTTTCACAAGGTGTGTCCTGAGTTAGGAGGTTACCCTGACAGCATATGTGCCTGAAAAAATTCCGGCTGCTCCCGGGCGTGCGTGTTTGTCCCCTGGGGCCCACGGTCCAATCATTCTGATTCCATACTCTCTCCCTTGAGCAAGATCACACCATCACTGCTGTCATGTATATGACATAATGCCATGACCGTCTATCAGCCAAGGCCACAGACTGATCCTCAACAACTCTGTGGTGAGGACACCAAATTTATTATGTCTCCCACCATCCTCTTTTCTCAACAAAAAGGCTCCTTGCCAGAGGGCAGGCCCCTGGGCAGCCCCCTCTTTTGTCCCTAACAAGCCAGGAGACAGGCAATACTCAAACAGCCCTCTGTCTACAAGGCCCCTTTATGTTTCTGATTCCAAGTGGAAAAGAGTGAAGCACAACAGAATTGGTGCCTCCAAGATCTGTGTCTTTAAAAGCATTGGCTTGGGAGGCCAAAGTGTCCTCAAAGGCTCTGGTTAAAGAAAGCCCTCATGCTGGCTAGCAAGCAAATGCCTGAGACAGTGTATCTTACTAAGGGTCAGGGCATCGGCTCTTCAAAGCAGGAGTCAGGCCAGAGCCTGACCTGTGTTTGCCCAGAGGGAGGAGAAAGGAGAATGTGAAGCCACACAATTCATTCAACAGCCCGGCCCACTCCCTGAGGCCTTCTCAAGCACTACAATGAGAACAAAACCAGAGCCTCCCTAATTTGTGTGGCCATACTATGTACTTCTTTTTAATTAAATTTTATGTTTATTTTTAGTTTACATCATTCATTTCCCCAAGACTTTGAGTTACAAATTTTCTCCCCATCTTTTCCCTACCCACCCCCCCAAACAGTGATCCCACCGGATACCCCCTCCCCCAATCTGCTCTCTCCTCTATCCTCCCCCGTGTCCCCTCCAACTTTCCGTAGGGCAAGATGGACCAGTGCCTGTATATCTTATTTCCCAGTTGCACATAAAAAATAATAATAATAATATATATTTTTTAAACATTTTATTTTACAACTTTGAATTCCAGATTCTTTCCTTTCCTCCCTCGTCACCTACCCTTACTGGGAAGATAATCAATTCAATATCTGCATGTGTAGTTATGCAAACATTTCCATAGTGGATATATTGTGAAAGACTGACTATATTTCCCTCCATCCTATCCTGCCCCCCACTTGTTCTATTCTCTACTCTGATCCTGTCCCTTTTCAAAAGTGTGTGCTTCTAACTACCCTCCCCACAACCTGCCCTCCCCTCCATCATCCCCCCTCTTATCCCCTTCCCCCCTACTTTCCTGTAGGGCAAGATACCCTATTTAGTGTGCATGTCATTCCCTCCCTAAGCCAAATTCAATGAAAGTAAGGTTGACCCATTCCCTTTTGCCTTCCTGTTCTTCCCCTCCATTGTAATAGTTATCCTTTGTCCCTTCTATATGAGATAATTTACCTCATTCTGTGTCTCCCCATTTCCTCTCATTATATTCCTCTCTCACCTCTCAATTTCACCTTTTAAGTATCATCCCATCCTATACAATTGATCCTGTGCCCCTGTCTATGTATACCTGTACACATATATACACACACTCACATGTTTTATATGCACATATACCCTCCTATATAGACACACATAACTATGTATAAATATATACATTTATATTCCCTTCAATACTCCTCATACTGAGAAAATTTTCATAAGTTACAATTATTGTATTTCCATGTAGGAATGCAAATAGTTCAACTTTGATAAGTTACTTATGATTTCTTTTCCCTGTTTACCTTCTCATGCATTTCTTGCTTCTTGTATTTGAATGTCAAATTTTCTGTTCAGCTCTGGTTTTCTTAGCAAGAATGCTTGAAAGTCCTCTATTCCACTGAATGACCATATTTTCCCCTGAAACATTATACTCAGTTTTGCTGGGCAGGTGAATCTTGGTTTTAATTCCAGCTCCTTTGACCTCCAGAATATCATATTCCAGGCCCTTCCATCCCTTAAACTAGAAGCTGCTAGATCCTGTGTTATCCTGATTGTGTTTCCACAATATTCAAACTGTTTCTTCCTGGTTGCTTGTAATATTTTCTCCTTGATCTGGGAATTCTGGAACCTGGCTATAATATTTCTAGGAGTTTTCTTTTGGGGATCTTTTTCAAGAGGTGATTGGTGAATTCTTTCAATTTCTATTTTGCCCTCTGGTTCTAAAATATCAGGGCAGTTTTCCTTGAGAATTTCTTGAAGGATGATTTCTAGGTTCTTTTTTTGATCATGGCTTTCAGGTAGTCCAATCATTTTAAAATTATCTCTCCTGGATCTATTTTCCAGGTCAGTAGTTTTTCCAATGAGATATTTCACATTGCCTTCTACTTTTTCATTTGTTTGTGTCTGTTTAATAGTATCTTGATTTCTCATAAAGTCATTAGTTTCCATTTGCTCCAATCTAATTCTGAAGGAATTATTCTCTTCAGTGAGCTTTTGAGATTCTTTTTCCATCTGGCAAATTTGACTTTTTAAGGCATTCTTCTCCTCATTGGCTTTTTGGGCCTCTTTTTCCATTTGAGTTAATCTATTTTTTAAGGTGTTATTTTCTTCAGTCAGCTTATTGACTCTCTTTTCATGATTTTCTTGCATCATTCTCATTTCTCTTCCCAATTTTTCTTCCACTTCTCTTACTTAATTTTCAAAATCCTTCCTGAGCTCCTCCATGGCTTCTAACCAGTCCATATTTTTCTTGGAAGCTTTTGGTGCAGGAGTTCTGACTTCGTTGTCTTCCTCCTGTTCCATGCTTTGATCCTTTCTGTCCCCCAAAAAGGAATCTAGAGTCGGACTGCTGTGCTTGCTTTGCTTCCTTTGCTTGCTCATGTTGCCACTCAATTATTTGACTTTTGAGCTCTTTGCCACAGTAGAACTCTGCTTCCAGAGGGGAAAGCTTTGTCCCAAATTGCTGGGGTTTTCGTGGCTGCTGGAGCTATAAGGAGGATACCATCTCTGCAGCCCCCACAAACTCTGGCTCGCTGGTCACACACGTCAGGACCACCACTCTAGACAGCGATCCAGATCCAGGCAGGTTAAAGGAAGAGCAATTACCCTCTGAATGTTTGCTTGGCCTTCTTACAATCTGCAGGCTGGAAGCTCTAAAGCAGCCACGTGGAGGCAGCTGCAGGCCCACTGCACCTCCACCACTTCTAGCTAAGGGGGCAGGGGTTGGACCACACTATACACTTTAAACATTTTCATGCTGAAATGTTGTGAACTCAATCAAGTTTTCTTTATGAGAAATATGTCTTACGAGCATTTGCTCTCATGGGAACTGAGGTCATGGGGAAGGTCTACTCAAAGCCAAGGTACAAAGATTGAAAGGGCTTGGGAACTCCTTTGAAAACCTCGGCTTTCCACGAGTGAGGGAGCCCCTTCCCAGTCCAATCTGTGATCCAGCGCTACCTCTGCTCCTGGATAATCTCATCCCTAGCTTCCTGTAAATCCACCAGGAGATGAGCCATCTCTGGTCCCCCATATCTGTCAATGGAACAAGGTCCATCTGCTCTCCTTCTCCTCTTCCCTCCTCATCTTACTTCACTATCTTTACAGGTCCATACAGCCTTGATGCTCAAGGTTAACAGCACAGCAGGGCCTGATCCCCAACACCACATCATTCTGCTGCCTCTTGGGTCAAGTGGGATTGGGATCCTTACACTTGTTCCATGACCGACAGCCATATGGGCCATCAGGAGACCCTGGATGGCTGTCCAGCAGCCTTGAGTCCTGTAGCCCCCTGCTGGGAGCCAGCCTCCTTGCCTTCAGCTTGATTCATGCACCGCTGGCCTTGCTTGTCACAGACTGCTTTGAACTCGTGGACTGACTCTCTTTGGAATGACCATGGGTAATTGGAGTAACATCCCCTTCAAACGGGAGCATCCAGAGAAAGGCGGTCCTAGAAAACTCCCCTCCTGGTCCTTGGCATGCCAACCTCTGATGACACGCACTGGCGCAGATGGAGTCCTGAGGTCACATGGACTCTCCTGGCCCAATCCAAACTCAGGCATTAATGCATGGCCATTAGGCCAAAGACACGAGACCACACCACCACACAGCTGGCTGCTCTGCTCGGCTTGTCGGAAGCTACTAATGCCAACTGAGGCCAAGATGGGGGGTGTGCTCCCCCTCAGGTCCTGCCATAAGGGAGTGCTTCCTATGGAGAACCCGCGAGGCCACCAAAGGCTTCTCCATGACTGACAGACAACAATTCAACTAGCAACTCTGCAAAAACCACATAGGTGAATCACACACAAAGTCAAGGCAGAAGCTGTGCCTGGGCGGAATGGGGAAGCACATGGTGCTTCCAGCCCACTTACCGAATGCTGCCACACCGCACCTCTGGGGAACCTGGGGGCCACAGAACTGAAGGGAGAAAGGGCAAAGGGCTCAAATTTTACACATTTATTTAGAGGAAACTGAGACCAGAGAGGTTAGTGACCCACTCTGACCTCCAAATCCAGCTCCCACTGCCCCATACGCAGGGGCTCATTGTAAACCAGGACTAAAACCAGATCCCTCCAGACGATGCTGTGGGCCAGGAAGTCAATGACTGGCAGAGGAGAGGACAAGCGTTTGTGCTCCAAGATGGCCTCCCACCACCAGTTACCCACCACGCTGCTGTCTCACCCTAGGACAGCCTGAGGAGACCAAGAGGCCCACAGAGACTCAGCTGGAGCCCATGCTCCAGGCAGCCAGAAGGTGGTCTCCTAGGCCCGAACGAGGTGGCAGAATGAGCCCCCAGGGGCCCTCAGGAGACGTTCAGCTTGATGCCAAGCAGTGAAGAAACAGGACATGGCAGACCTGATGCCTGGTGCAGCTATCCCCACCCCAACGATCACACTGACCATACGAATGCGCTACACCCCCCCCTCCCAAAGGTCACACTGACCATAAGAGTGGGTTACACCCCCAAATGTCACACTGACCACAAGGGCGGGTTACATCCCCACAAAGGTCACACTGACCATAAGAGTGGGTTATCTATTCCCCAAAAGT
>NW_027186366.1:2878579-2913944 GCF_028583685.1 Petaurus breviceps papuanus
GTGTGTGTGTGAGTGTGTGTGTATGTATGAGTATGTGTATGTATATGTCTGAATGTGTGTGTATGAGTATGTGTATGTATATGTCTGAATGTGTGTGTGTGTGTGTGTAATAGTAATGGGAATTTGAAGATCTCCCCTGCCCCTTAATAAGCCGAATGTAATCACATGGAGCCTGGGGTGGAAGGAGCTTGCTGAACAGATGGAACAGAGCCCAGAGGAAGCTGGGAGTCAGAACAGTTAGAGCTGTGGGAGAGAGAGGACTCAGGCAAACAGACAGTTAGTATTATGACTGGTTTGTTCCTTCAGTGATAAGATGTATTAACTTCTTTGTTGCTATGGTGGATTTGGTTTTCTGGTGTTGGGATTTGGCTTTCTGGCGTCTAAATAAATGTTTTGTTTGTGTCTTATATATGGAGAGTCTGTTATATCTGGCAATTCAGAATTATGCTGGCATATTCATAGTCACTATCAGTGCTGTGAATATCATATTGGTGGTACACTCTGGGTGTGTGTGTATGAGTGAGTGTATGCATGTCTGTATGTGTATAAGTGAGTGTATGTATGTGTGTGTAAATGCAAGGGGCCCTGCCAGGCGCCTGGGGATACAAGGGTCCCAGTTACCTTACACTGGCCCTGGTGGGGAGGGGAGACCAGCTAAGTTTGCAGAGCCCCAGGAGGGCAGTAGTGGGAGGGAACAGAGAGGAGAAAGGTGAGTGTGTCTGGGGAAGGGGGAATGGCCTCTCCTCCACCCATAACTGGCTGAGCAGAGTCTGGAAGAGGAAAGCTATGCTCCCACTCTGGTGCTGGCCAATCCAAGGAGAGGGAGCTTAACCTTTAACTTGAGAGAGGAGAAGACAGGGAGTGAAACCTGGCCCAAGAGGGGATCCCACCAAGCAGAGGGCACCAAGTGAGGGGAGGGTGCAATGGAGTGAGCATTCCCAGCAAGAGAGCCACTGTGCCCAGACGATGACCAGGCGTGGAGACAACAAGAACGTCTCTCTTGCGGACCCTGGACAAGGTACAACCATTGCTGCCAACCCTGTGGCACCCCAATGTTCTTCCTCTGGGGTCCATGAGCTTGATTTCTACATCCTCTGATAATGGCACTTCCACTTACTGAGTTTTCTCTGCTAAGTCAACATTCAGAGAAGGGGTCCTGAAAGTGAAGAACTGCCCCCCAGCTGCTCAAGAACAGGGAAGGTCACAAGAACAGACACTGATTGCAGGGAACCCTGTGGCAGAAAGGTGAGGGGCGGGAGAGGGGGGGAGGACTGAAAAGATTTGGAAACACCAGATGGCAGAAGATATAGTTTCTTACTTCACTGGGCGCATGAAGACAGACAGACGTCCCTCCAAGTCAGCACCGCAATGGGACAGGGACAACACAACATCTCCATAGAGCTACCTAAGGGCCTGCTCACAGACCAGGCTCACAGCCCTGTAGCCCCTCGCCCTGACACAGGGCTCTCTTCCCACCTGAACCCCGCTTCAGGCTCGCCCCAGTCCTGAGATGCTTCCTTTCCCCGTGTGGGCTCCTCCTGCTATAGCTGACAGCCATGTGCTCTACACTCACCAATTAGAAAGAGCTTGCAAAGCCGCATTCATATAGCAAGTGTTGCCGATGTTTTTCAGACCCGTAAGACCTGTCAAGATAAAAAGAAACTTCTCAGATTCAACAAGCAATGAGGCATCAAGGACATTCTGTTGGACTTGGGAGGGTGGGAGCTGCATGCCGGAGTTGGGCCCCCTCACATCCTGGGAGTCTCTTCACAAACCACACGCTAACATGCCCCAGCAGTTACCAGCTCCCAAGTCTTTCCTGGCTTCTTCTGTCCCTCTTGGCTCAGATCCGGTCTTGTCTTCCTCCTTCCTTGCTTGTCTACACCTGCTGTCTCTACCCCCTCTCCTTAAGTCACCACAAGGCAGAGTTCTTTCCCCTCCTCTGCTGCTGAAGCCATCACCAAAGCCAACAGTCTTCTGTCCCACTGCCTTTTGTCCCCTACAGCCTCCCAAGCTGGATGGCCTCCCCTCCCTTGGCTGAAGACACATTCTCTCCTCGACCTCTGCCTGCCTCGGTCTCCTCATCTAGTCCAGGGGGATCACGAGCCCTTTGCAAACCCTGCCATGTGACACAAAAGTGCCTGCTATAAGCTGTTCCTCCCTCTTCTTCCTCAGCAGAAACTGATCACCCTTCGTGGCTCTGTTCTGGGTGCCCCCCGCCCAGCCATAGGCAGGCTGAGCTCTAGCCCCCAACTCTCTGGAGCGTGGCACAAACCAGATGAAGACATCACTGGGAGGGACCCTTCTGTCCCTGCGCGGCCCCCATTTCTATCTGAGGCTCCATCTCTGACTCGGCATGGCCAGAGCTGAGCTTTCATCAAACCACCTTCCCCTTCGGGATTGTGGTCCTCTCTCCCACGTTCCCATTCTCTCCTCCTCAAACCCAGTGGCCTCAGCCATTTTCTGCATGCCTGGCTTCCGTAAGAGAAGGCAAACAGCAGGAGAACCTGGCCAGGTGGTGAGACAGCCAGAAAGACCTGGTGACGTCGTCCCTCTCCTCCACACAGGTCAGGTAAGCCAAGGCAGCCTCCATGGGGCCTGGTCCCACAGAGGGTTCTGGGAAAGGGGAGCCAACAGCCCCCGAAGAGAGAAGACAGCTAGGGGAGGTACGCTCCTAAGGGGTCAGAGAAAGCAGAGGAAGGAAGGGCCGAGCTGGAGAGGTCACCAAGCCTGGTGCAACGATGATGAAGTCTCAGAGGAGCTCACTGGGAGTTGAAAGCACAGAAATTCTCTGGATCTGGGGGATGAGTGCAAGGGGATGGGAGACATGGCAGGAGGGGCCCACAAGCCAAGGCTCTGTGGGGGATGTTGGCCAGGAATGAGCAGGGGCTAGGCTGGTGAGGGCAGTTTAGAGGAGCACAGTGGGCGGAGGGCAAGAGCGGCACCTCTGTGTCTCCTGGGCTTGTTTCCCTACCAGGGAAAATGAAATGACCCTTGCAGTGGAAAGGAGAGACTAAAAATGAAAGAACTGATTCACCATCAAATCCCGGCCCCTCCTTCTACAGACAGATGAGGAAATGGAGGCAGGGTCTACAGCAGGATTTGAACTTGGGCCCAATGCTCCATCCACTCACTGCTATCTGCCAAGCACAAGATGCCCAGCAGTCCTCAGGAGTCTGGGGTATCTCAACAAGATGAATAGGAGGAAATTAAAAGGACCATCAGCTGTGAGCGAGCCAAAGCTGAAGCATCAAGGTCTCTTCCCTGGCCAATGCCCAACAAGCTCTGGACACAGCTGACCCAGACCACCTCAGGCTCTCTGGCCTCCCCAACTCCTGGTCATCGGTCTGGGGAATGCTCCTGCAAACACTCATTGGCTCCCCTTGGCATCCTACGGCTCATCTCAAACTACATCTGGGGGAAAGAGTTAAATTTACAGACCAAATGAAGCGCTCTGAGCGACATTATAAAGAAAACACAACCTAAAACCACCCCAGAGACCAGGAGACTGAGGGAAGCAGAAGTGACCAAGGAAAGCCAAGGATGGCCAAATATAGCCAGCACAGGGCCACAATGCCCCGCTAACGTGTGGCTGGGGAAATCTCCAACTTTGGCAACAGCAAACTCACCGGCCCCCAAAATGGCTGCATGACCACGCACCCTCCTCATCTGAGGAGCCCCATCAGGGTCAAGCACTCAGCGACCGGCCGCTAAGCCCAGCCAAGCTGGTCAAGGTATAAAGGGGAGAGAATCCAACATGCGTGCGCCAAGGAGATTGACCGCTACATCCGCGAGGAGCTCAGGAGACCACCATCCACATGGAGCTTAGGTGGTTACGTTCACAAGGAGCCTGGGCAGCCACATCCACAAGGAACCCAGGTGGCCATCCGCGTGGAGCTTGGGTGGCCACCATCCACATGGAGCTGAGGCAGTTATGTCCACAAGGAGCCTGGCAGCCACATCTGCGTGGAGCTTGAGTGGTCACTATCTGTATGGAGCTTGGGCGGCACCATCTTCATGGAGCTGAGGCAGTTATGCCCGCAAGGAGCCTGGGCAGCCACATCCACAAGGAACTTGGGTGGCCACCATCCACATCTATGAGGAGCCCTGGCGGTGGTGGCAGTGAGGAGCCCCGGGCAGCCACGACCAAGGGCCCAAGGCCACCACGCCTGTCTCTCGTGACAGAATGGCCCACAACGGCCTGACAGAGCTCATGCTGGGCCCAAGACCTGCCCCGTCTACACTGCTACATTGTGGCAGGGGAGCTGTCTAAGTCACAGGGAGAGGCAGAGAACAGATACAAAGTAACCAACCACAACCCCTGACACATCCTGGTTTCTGCCTCCACAGGCTCCCTCCCACACCTGCTTCTCTCCTCCCTCATGATGTGTTTCCTCCTGAGCCCCCCATCCCCCTCCTCTGGCAGAGTTCTTCCGCCTACAGGAGTCCTTGGTCCTTCACTTCGTCTGCATCAGACCACGCGACCCAGGATACTTTCACACCCCCACCGTTATTTCTGAGGGCACAACAGTCTTCCACTCCATTCACACAGAGACCATCGGGGATCCGGACACCAGCCCCTTTGTATTCCAGCCCATTCTTTTCTCTTCCCTCTCCACCATCAGCATCAGAAAGACTGCTGTGCCCATGGCACCTCCCTCCCTCCTGCCCTCCCTTTTCCATCACACTGCACTGACCCTGAGTCTATTTTTACACCAAAGGCGTGCATATCTCCCTTCACTCCCTTGCTCTGGGTCACTCACCCCATCTCTTCCTCCAAGTGTGTGAACTCTGCCATCACTAATGTCTCCTTTTACCATCCCTTCTCTTTTCCCCTTTCAAGCCCTCAGAACAGAACCAGCCCAGCCCTAGGTCCTCGGAAGATATACCTGTCTCCTCCATTAGAAAGCTAGCACTCCATCATTCTACAGTGCAATCTAATTGCTCAACAAATTTCCCTTTCCAGGTTTCTTTTTCTCTAGTGTTTGCATTTTAAAATCCCTACTTAGCTCCAGTGTATTCATCAAAAAATGTGTGAAAGTCCTCTATTCCATTAAAAATCCACTTTCCCCCATTTGCAGGATGAATTATGCTTAGTAGTAAACTCATCTTTCTGGAAACTGTATTTCAAGATCTCCTCTCATGACGGTACAAGCTGCCAAGTTTTGTGTGATTCTGACTGCAGCGACTTTGTACTCAAACTTCTTTCTGGACACCTGCTGTGTTATCTGTTCTTTGACATAGAAGTTTAGGATTTTGGCCATGACGTTCCTGGAACTTTGTCTTTTGGGATTCCTCTCAAGAAGAGACTCATTTTTTCCTCTGAATTTCTGTTGGCAAATGTTTAGGGGTCAGTCAGAACCTCTCAAGATCTAGAATCATTTTATGTACTGCTCAGCGTCTTGTTTGGTCCCAAACTGGAGCATTTTGCCAGGATCAGGCTTTGTTCCCCCTGCTCCCATATGGGGAAAGGATCAGCAATCCTAAGCTTCAGAATCTTCATGGCTCTCCTCAGAGGCTGCAGACAGATCGTCAGAGATTTCGGAGCCCTAAAGCCTAATGTGTCAGCATCTGAGGTCTTCTAGGCCATGCTAGTCCTTGATGCCTCCCCACTTCCCACCCCTGGGCTCTCTCGGGGGGACCTCAGCTCCACAGGCCTCCAGTGACAAGCCTGTCACATCGCCTGGGGGTGCTTCAGTGGTTCTTTGTGCAGTCCTGCGGTGGAAGAAATCCCTAAAGTTTTTGCTCAAGTGGGTCTGCGCAGACAGCAAACCCGAAGGCAGGAATCTATGCTGTGAGCAAGTGGAATAAGTCAAAGGAAACAGGGCCACATACTAATGCCATCTAGGTACTAGTGTTATTTTCATTTTGCTAACTGCTTCCCAAATGGCATTTTCATCTGGCTCTGTGTGACCTCTCTGGCATGTGCCATGTGGCATTCACACGAGGCAGAAGAAGCCAACGGTGCCACTTTTCACCAGCCGGGCCCCTCCCACCTCGCCATGAGCACGGCACCGCGTGGCTGTCACCACAGCGAGGTGAACTGTTCTTTCCCCTTTCAGAACTCCCTATGAGACAGGACGGAGCCCCTTAAATTACCTCTCGCTTTCAGCTCATCCTCTTCCTCCACCTCCCTGTCCAGATCATTAAAGACTGCAGCCAGAGGAGTCTTGAGGGTCGGGTGAGGCACCTTAAAGTCCTTGCTCCCAGAAAACCAAGAAGAGACACATGTTAGATCTTACCTGATGCCACCAGCCATGCACAGACTCCCCCAAGTCCGGCAGGGGTCCCCTGATATTCCTGAAAGGCCTCATCTGACACGACAACAGCACAGAGGAAGCTCCTGATGCCTCTACCCAATGGGGCCAAGGCCAAAGGGGATAGGCCTTGTGCAGATGCTGCCCAAGGTCACAGAGGATCATTGCCAGGTTTGGCTCCAGCCACAGCAACTCCCAGAGACCACCTGCTAGGTCCCAGAGCAGTTGGGGTGGGCACCGGTGGACAGAAGGATCACAATAAGGAATCTGATCACAGTAGGAAGACACCCTGGTAAGATAGGAGCAAAACCCTTAAGGACTGACTTAGAACAAAGGGAGGGGAAGGGGCCCCCGAAAGGTCATTCAGAAGAGGCAGTGGGCTCCAGGATGCCTGGGAGGGACTCCAATCACGGAGAACCAGAGCCTCATGCTGTGACACCCCATGAACGTGGCCAGGCCTCACACTATCCCACAGTAATACTATGGAGCACTTTCATACTCAGCAGAGCCCCCAAAGTCACAAGAACCCTGCTTGGGCAGTCCTCCTGTTCAGGTGCATCAACAAGCCTCTGATCACAGCCAAGCAGGCTCTGCTCTCCAGGATAGGGCTCACAGCCCAATGCCAGGTCTGGGGCACAAAAGCAGGATCTCAGTGGTACTGGGCCAGGACCAGAGCCAGGGGAGACCTGGGCTCCAGTCCAGCCTCTGTGTTCTGATTCATTGTGGCGCCCTGGGCCAGTCATTCTGGGCCTCAGTGTCCCTATGTGAAGTACTCACTTCACAGAGCAGGTGTGAGTGTTAAGTGAGAATGCAGGCCAAATGTGACCCTGAGGTCACCACCCAAAGCTTCCTAGTGTATGACACAAGAGCCCTGATCACGACTCTCCAGATGGACAGAGCACAGACTCCTGGGCCATTCATGCAGGTGAAGACTACGGAGAAAGCCAAATGTTCTTTTATAGCAGAGTGACCCAGACGCCTGATAGGACCCTGAGGGAGAGTCTGGGGGCCTGTCACCAACCCGAGGGATGGGGTGCCGCGCGCGCTGCCAACCACCTGAAGGCCTCTTGTGGCCTGACAGATGAGGGAAGAGACTGGCCTGGTCTGTGAGAAGGCTTGGAGGAAGATCCAGGGCTCATGACTCTGTGTCTGGGCCAACCCTGAGTATGCAGTGTGACTGAATGAATGGAATCTTCCTAGAATGCCCAGGACAGACATTTCCTGCCTTTCTGGCCGGAACATAACCTTGAGATACAAGGCTGGCTGGGGGGGTGGCCCACAGCCGAGGTGGAGGGTGAGCAGAGTCTCTGCTCTATGGCTGGGTCTCAGCTCTCTCTGTTCCCACCTGCCACAGATACCCCAGGAAGGCCTCTCATTAAAAACGCTCCTTTCTCCTCGGGTCTAATGATAACATGTGCTCTAGAATCCCATGCCACTTATCTCTGCAGGGAAAGAAACGAAGAGCTTTTGAACTTGCACAGCCTTGAGAAGTGGGCACCACAGTGAGGCCAGGACGACGTGTTGATGCCAAGGGAGAGTCTACAGGCCCATTGCTGGGGCCTAAGGAGCCACCCACATCTCTCAACTGCCCAACCCAAGGCCCTTTCTCAACCCTCTGACACCGTCCAAGGGGTGCCAGGGTGCCCACAGAGCTAGGCCTTGAGTCTATAAGACGCAAGTCCAAATCTGGCCTCAGCCACTTGTCTGCTGTGTGAGCCTGGTCAGCCCCCTCAGCATCCCAGCTGGCCCAGTGCCTGGAACACAGTAGGTTTTCTACAAAGGCTTGTTCCTTGCCTTCCCTCTCCCATCAGACCCAGAGTGCCTGTAGGGCCAGGATGGGTTTGGCCAGCCCTTAGTCCAGCGCCCTGAGCTAAATAAACACTTGGTCACCTCCAGCAACTTGTCTCACATTCAGTTTCATTTGTGGAAAAAGGTCAAGTTCCTTGAAGTTAAATGAAGACAGGCTGGCATATACACCCCGCCACCACCCAATGGTGCTATCCACACAAAACAGTGACTCAGGCCTCGGGGCTCTTGGGCTGGGTACAGCCCCTCAGCACACCAGAGGGTGCATGTACCTGCCTGTGACCACAGAGTGGGTGGTGCTTAAGTCGTGTCCTGCCTTCACCTTCCAAATTCCCTCTCTCAGTGACTATTCTTGGGCCCACCTGGACGCCGCTTTCCGGGGCCGTGGGCGGCGGCCTCGTCGTCTGGGGCAGGGAAGCAGGAAGCCCGAACTTCCTCTCCAGGAAGACTTCTTTGGTGCAAGCATAACACCAAATCCGCAGGGTGGTGAGGTTCACAGTGAGATAATGCTTTGTCTCCTGCAGAATTCAGGGCAGAAGCATTGATTAGAGGCAGCAAAGTGTCAGCCTCTGGGGCCCCATCAGTGTCCCTAGAAACTCCCTAGCCCCTTCTAGGCCTCACAGCATGAACCAAACCTCCAGAAGAAAGTCTAGGGGCAACTCAGGGGCATCAAGGAGCACCTGGGGGAGACAAAAGGCCAGAGAGCCGAGCCCTCCCCGCAGTCACCTCGGCCTAGGACCAGCCTGGGGACCCCAAGGCATGGAGGGACCTCCGACAGAGAGAATGCCTGGGGTCAGGGCTGTCAGAGGAAGTTTGAGCAGATGGAGGGACACCAAGGCAGAGAGGGGGAGGGCAAGTGGGGTCACTGCGTGGTACAGACAGGGACAGAAAGGCTAAGCCAACCAGGAGCAGGTGGACATCGGCCCTTTCCGCTTCAGCTGGCTCAGTGGATGAAGGGCCAAGCTGGACTCAGCAAGACCTGAATTCAAACCCAACCTCAGAATGACTAGCTGGGTGACCCTGGGTGAGTCACTTCCCTTCTGCCTGCCTCTGTATCCTCAACTGTAAAATGGGGATAACAACGGCCCCCACTTTTCAGGATTATCATGGGCATGGAAGGAGATACTTGAAAAACCAGATTCAGGCAGGGCCTGGCCCAGAGCAGGCTCCCCCTCACCTTCCCCTTCCCCAAAAGGGCTTTTCCTGGGACAGGTCTGAACACGTCATACATCTCACCCCCTTTCCTCCCCCACCCCCAGGCCCACACATATTCCAGGGATGACCCTTAGAGAGTAACCCTTCCCATTCTCATCTCATTAGATCTTCCCAACAAGCCACGGAGAGCCACGGGATCATCATTCCCACTTTACAGAGGAGCTGACGTGACCTTCCCAGAATCCCACAGCTGAACTCGGGGCTTTGTGACACCAGGCTCAGCAATCAATCCACTCTTCTCTGTGGGGCCCTGAAAGCTCTTCACAGCTGGGCCCTATCTCCACGTGCATGCACACACACACACACACACACACACACACGTGTGTGCCATGCTCCAGCCAGCCATGCACATGCACACACTCTAGCTTATCACATCTGCCTCTGCGCAGCCAGAAACACTGTCCCCTCATATCCCACCCTGTGCGTTCCTGGCTGTGTCAGGCACCTTCTGCAGGAAGCCTGCTTCGGCCACGTGGGAGCAAGGGCCTCCTGGCCAGTGTAGACGGGCACTGGCTAGGTGGCAACCTCCTGGAGAGCAGAGCCTGGTCTTGCTCTTTCCTTACATTTCTGGCACATGCTATGTGTGAAGTGCCTTCTGAACAAGTAAGAACAAAACCAGAGAAGCCTTCAGTCGTGGAGAGGCAGACTGGCCACACATGGCGCCTAGTGACCAGATGGGAGACAGGGCTGGGAGGTCGTTGGGTTTGCAAGTCCTGAGCTGCAGGGTTCAGACGATCCTGCCTCGGCACTAATGCCCTAATTCCCAAGGCCCTGAGGCCTAGGATGGACGACCCCACCAGGCAGGCCAGGGCTGGAAACGGAGCAGAGGAGGGCAAGAGAGAGGAAGGAGGAAGGAATTAGGGACATAACCATAGCCTACACCCTGCATCCCTGAGATGCCCAACACAAGGAATGGAGACCGACCAAATGGTCCAGAAATCAGGCAGGAGTGCTGAAACCTCAGGTCTTGCTGAGTCCAGCCTGGCCCTTCATCCACTGAGCCAGCTGAAGCGGAAAGGCCTATGTCCACCTGCTCCTGGATGGCTTAGCCTTCCTGTCCCTGTCTGTACCACACAGTGACCCCACTTGCCCTCCCCCCCTCTGCCTTGGTTTCCCTCCATCTGCACTAAGACCAGGAAGGGGCCACTCGAAGAGCCCTCAGGAGAAATACTGCACCCCAGAGACCTCCCTGGTTCTGTCCCTTTCCAGGTACCAGCTGATGCCCAAGTCTGGGGGGTCAGGGCCACTCTGAGGTCCTTCACTTGTCAACTCCTCAGGAATCCTGACAATAAGCTTAAAGTGACCAAAAAAAGGCCAATGTTTCAAAGTAAAGATGGAACACAACACAGACTAGCCAAAGTGTCGGGAAAATTCAGTTCAGTTTCTCCTGGGAGATTTATGAAAATCAAATTTACATCAACAGCTTCCGCTGCAAAGTTGAAGCCAAAACCCACAGAACACTATGAAATCAAAACCTGCCCCCCCCACCCCCAGGCCCTTCTTTGGGGCCTCACAGGAAGTTCCTTATCACTCAAGCTCTTTGGGGGCAACAAAGCATGGACTGAAGGTCTTTGGCAATTTCTTGGGACTGATCTGTGACCCCAGATTCCTGCCACATTAACCTGAAGAGCAGCTGGTCCATATGGCAAATGAGCCACTCTGGCCTTGGGGCAGACTGCAGGCAGGCACAGAACCTGCCCCAAATGAAATCTCAGGAGGCAATGATCTGTCTAAGGTGAGGGACTGGCCCATGGCATTCAGGCCGCAGCCTGGGACCGAGGTCTCCCTGACCCCGAGGCACCTCTGCTCCCTCAGGCCAGGTCAGGGGATGGGGGGAGAGAGGAGGTCACAGACACAGAGCAGACTGAGCACAGGGACCCAGAGGAGAAATGTGGCCATGCCTTGGTGTCCAGCCTGAAGATGATGTGAGGAACCTGAGCACAGACCACCAGAGCAGGAAAAGGGAGGGCTGGAGATGGGGGGGTCTTTGGCATCAGGAAAACCAGCCTGTGCCCCCAACCCTAACCCAGAGTCACCCACCTGCTTCCATGCTGCTCAGCCCCAGAAGGCACGACCAGAGGCTGGTCTGGCTGGTTACAAAGGCCCCCCGAGGTCAACCAGGGTGCCCCAGGATGCGGCAGACAGAGAGGATGCCCATCCCTCAAAGGAGCCTCACACAAGTCAGCCTGCCCTCAGAGCCTTCTTTAGACGCTTCCCCCACATGAATGGGATGCTAACCCTGTAGCCATCCATCACTTCATGGAGAAGGTCAACATCCCAGAATTCATGGATGACGAGGGTGGCAGCTTTCACACCCCTACTCACACTTTCACAAGAAACATGCATATGCAAAGAGGGGCTGCACATACCTGAGAGTGAATAGTACTATGGTCGACATAGGATTCACCACAGCCAACGTATGCACATCGGTTCTGCAAAGAAACAGAAAGTGAGTGCGAGAGCCAAACTAGGCCTGCTTATCACCAAAAGGTGGTCCCCCAGTTAAGAAAAAACGCCAGAGATTTCTTGCATCAATAAAGCACATTCATGAGTGTTTTACCATGAAGACAAATGGATAAAAGCCACAAAACAGCCTACCACACGTGCCCCCAAACTATTTCTAGACATACATAGAAATATACATCTATCCATCTATCTACCTGTAGGGGAATCTGTTTTATATTGATTTATCTATGTACGTGTTCTTCCATTCTTTCTCCCGTCCCCCATAAAATGCAGCCTCCTTGAGGACAGGCACCGATCTGCTTCAGCCTGGTCGGTGGAGCAGGCTGCAACACACAGTCAGCAAGGAACGAACGAACACACCCCTCTACCCCCACCCCTAAAGCATTCACGTTACTACACACTTTCCTGGGGTCTTTAAATACATTTCTGGTCACAAATATAATTTTTCGAGCTATAAATTTGAGCTTTATAAAATTCTGTCCAAAATGCCTCGTACCGGCATAAAAACACTGGAAAAGATGAGCCATTACACCCCTAGAAAATGCTGGGACGCCCACATACCTGCAGACAGGCCCAGAGATTTGGTCCTCTGACTTGGCAGTCCTGACAAGTGCCCTGTGAACAGAGACAGCCTCTTTAGGAAACATTTCACAGCCACCCTTGTTCCTAACACAATTCCTTAAGAGTAAGCAGGTAAGCCTTAATGGAACAGGAGCAGACAAAGCAGGCGGTGCCAGGAGACTGGAGGCTGAGCCCCAGCCGCCAGACACACAGCCCTGAGCCGGTGGTTCTTTTTCCTCTGGGCCTCTCGAGGTATCAGGAGACCCCCCTGTTTTCCAAAGCTAGGCCCAGCAAGCAGGCCATGCCCTGACCTTGGCAGGACAACTGTCCTCTGGATGATCTCGGCCTCTGGCTAAATCACCCAATTATGGCACTGCTGTGACCAGCACCAGGTGTTCTGAGCTCAGGCACGTTCGGTCACAAAGCCCTGCCATGAAATCAAACCTGTCTCGTTGTTGTTACCCCTCAGCATTGGGGCTTGGGCTCCCTGCATAGTCACTGGGATGAGAATCAGGATCTCCCCACGCTGCCTCGGACCAGGCCCCGGGCACATTCCCCTGGCCAGCTCTGTGCAGCTCTAACCACCCCTGGCTTAGAGGCTGCTGCAGACTGGTTGACAGGCCCCAGTTCTCTTGCTCACAAAATAAAAGCACTGACTAAAGAGGGAAAAAGGGTATTACATTCAGAGGCGGAGGCCCTGAGTGAAAATCCTGGCCTACTTCCTCCTCTTTCTACCCAGCAGCTCCACTAAATCACCTCTGCTACAATCCGATGATTGAATCATTTCTGAAATCCTTTCAGACCTATGGCTTTACAAGCTCGGCCACACACATGCTGTGACTTAAAATAGGTGCCCATAGTAAGCACCTACAGTGTGCTGGGTACAATTCTTATCTCATTCAATCCCCACAATCGTGCTAGGAGGGAGGTACCATCCTGATGCCCATTCTACAGCTGAGGAAACAGTGGCCCCAGCTGCTGACAATGTCACATCATGAGGTAAAGTCTTTAAAGGATTTTCCTCCCAATAGTCCCTGGCATAATACAGCCTGACATCGGCAGACTCCCTGGAGGCTGCCCCATCTTACAGAGAAGGACACAGCATCACAAAGTGGTCTGGAGGGCTCCTTCCATGACGCCACCCTCAGGCCTGCTGGTTCCTGCCTCATCCTGATGCTCCCTAAACTCATGGGCCCCCTGCAGACCCTCCAAGGAACCCCTGGAGCATCCTGTGGTGGCTACACGCAGAAGATATCCAAGCTGTCCTTTCCCCCTCCCCACTGTCTCTGTGACCCTCTGGGAGGAGGACAGAATGGCCACCTGTTTCGTCCCCAGCCCCCCCCCCCCCCCCCCCCCCCGCCTACCACACTGGCCCCCAAGCTGTCGGAGCACTCCGAGGTCGCATGTTTGCCTCAGTTTAGCCTCTTCCTAGGGAAGCTAGCTCACAGAGGCAGCCTCAGGAGACCCCTCTATGAGCCACCCCCATCCCACGTTACTTCCTGGTTCACAAGAAGGCAAGGGTCCTGAGCACACTGGGCCTCCCCTCTTCCCTTGCCTTTATAAAAATGTTAGTGAATCAGGCTGATCTCCACGTATACACACATGCACACACGGTACATTCTTCTTTTACCTATCAATTATCATTCTATACTTCCAGATAATTCTCTTTCTATAACAAGCCAATCCCAAAGACAACGTCATCAACCCTGGACCAGCCCCTGCCATCATACCACGCCAGCACCAGACACATCTTAAACCACAGAGTTAGGGCAAAGTCAGAGCACAAACCCCCATACGGAGGTCAAAGGCCATCTGGTAAAGCATATGCAGCTGATGCTAACAAAAATCACCTTACTTCATTCTCATCCTGTCAAAGTCAGTTTTTCCCAATCTGGATTTTGAAGCTTGGTTTTTCCTTGGAACTTTTCTTACTAGCCATTTCCAAGACTCATTTGACTACAAATTTGTACACATATAGCTCTCCCTTGGAAAACTATCAATGAAAAAATAATTAAATTACCACGTACACTGCCAAGTTTTATCCACACACTTGGTCATCAACAAGCCTTGAAGCAAACTGATTTCAGCAAATGTTGAAGTCACAAAAACACAGAACTTACAAGAGATTTCTGTATCAAGTTTTCTTTTGTTATTTCACCCACTGACTCCAAATGTGGACAGTCACTGCTGAGGGCTGGCATTTCAACGGTGGGCATTTCTTTAACTCCCGGAATTTTCAGGGCAAGATAATATCTATATGACAGAATAAAAAAACCATACAAAATATAAATTAGGGAGCTGTCTCGTGACCATAGCAGATAACAGTACAAATGAAAACTCACTCAAATTCACCCTGTATTTAACTAAAAAGCTGCTTTTTTGTGTTTAGCCACAAAATTGGTAAACTGGCCAGTTAAGGCTTGTCAGAACACTGGAAACCAAAATCCTCACCAAGTGCCTGGAAGCTCGTTTCTCATCACCAGGTGCAGAACCTGCCCCCCCCCACCCCCTTCCAGTCTCTCTGTTTTTCAGAGATTTGCAAAAGTCAGAGGAGCAAATAAAACTCAGTTAATTGTGAAGCTGTTGCTCATTATTGCCCCTTGAAAGGATTTCATCTCAGAAAGAGAGAAAAATAAACCTGTTCTCAAAACACAGAAAGGCAGCAGCTGTGGGGCTAAATGGGCCAAGCTCAGTGAAAGAGAGAGGCCTGAGTCCAAGGCCTTGCTCAGACACATACCAGAGAAGATCCTGGCCAGTGGCCTCACCTTTCAGGGTCCCGGGAAATGGACCCAATGCTGAGCTATAAAGAGGGAGTTGCCAATCTGCATTAGAGGAGATTTTGGTTTCGGTTTTCTATCAGATTGTTGTATGAAAAAAATCAATAAAAAAATTAAAATGAAAGGCGAAAAAGAGAAAGACTTGTTTGCATGTCCATTAGTGTATGGATTTACTGTAATTTTTAAAAATCTTATAATGCTTTAATATTTGGAAAGCACCAGACATCTATCTCAATTCCCTGTGAGGTAGGTGCTATTATTCCCATTTTCCATATGAAAAAACTGAGGCAGGCAATATTTAAGAGGCCAAATTTGAACTCGGGTCTTCCCAGCTTCAGGTCCAGCACCATCCAGCTGCCTTACTGTGAAGCAACTTCTGGAGCTTGGAACACATTCTTCTATAGAAGCAAGCAATCAATCAACATTTCTCAAGCACCAGCTTCTACACTTCTACAGCCAGACACTAGGCTAAGGCATCTTCTCTATGCCAGGAACCAAAGTTGGAGCAGTCTCTGCCTTCAAGAAGCTTACATCCCATCAGAGAAGAAGCATGTTTGTGCAAGGCCCTGCATCATCTAAAAACAAGTGATGGGGAGGGGGGCGGGGAGGCGGGGACAAGGGCTCCACCAGTGAGGAAAAGTCTGAACAAGACAGAAAGCAGAGTGTGGGGGCCAGCTGACAAGTCCAGTGCGCAGCCACCTTCACCCTGCAGACATTTTCTGGGGCTGTTTCTGCCCAAGTAAGGTAACCCATAATGGCCTTGCTTGCCTTACTTTTTAAGTTCATTGTTTCAAAGGGAGGCAGGGGAACTACTGCTGTGGCCCGGAGCTCTTGGACAGGGTCAGAAGAAGCCAGGGTTAGTGTGGCCAGTGCCCTGGACTCATGAGAGGAGGGGCAGGGGGAGAGCCCTTTCTGACAGGTTTGCTTGGCTCCCAGGCTTCTATGAAACCAGTCCCTTCACCCTTTTTTAGGGCAGACCACAACTGCTCATCATTCCGCAGCAGAGAGGTGCCCCAAGGACTCCAGGTCTCTGCCAGACTAAAAAAGCAGCTGTATTTTTGGACACCAGGAGTCTTGTCTCCTTCTTTCTCTGATTTCTGTGCAGTTAAAGCCTAGCAGGGGCAGCCCTGGGTCCAAGGGGACACAATTTTTTAACTCTCTGGACAGTTTCAAATTGCTTTCCAGAATGGCAGGACTAATTCACAGCTTCACCAACAGTTCATTAATGTACCCTTTGCCTCGGTTTCCCCAACTGTAAAATGAGGATAATAATAGCACCTACCTCCCAGAGTTGTTGTGAGAATCAAACAAGACAGCATATGCAAAGGGCTCAGTACAATATTTGGCACATGGTAGTTGCTGAAGACTTATTCCCTTCCTTCTTCCCTATTTTCCACAGACCTACAACATCCCACTTTCCTCTTTAGTTAACTCTGCCAGTCTAACAGGTGTGAGATGGAACCTTGGAGACTGCAATTTCCATTTCTTTCATTATTAGTCATCTGAACCACTTTTATACGGTTATTGCCTATTCAGGGGCCGCTACATGGCCTAATGAGCAGAGCACTGGCCCTGGAGTCAGGAGGACCTAAGTTCAAATTTGGCCTTAGACACTTAACACTTACTAGCCATGTGACCTTGGGCAAGTCACTTAACCAATTGCCCTGCCCTCCCCCTCCAAAAAAAAAAAAAGAAAGAAAAAAGGAAATGCCTGTTCATATTCTTTGATCATTTGTCAAATGAGGAATGGCTCTTACTTTTACAAATCTGAATCCACTTCTTATATATCCTGGAAATGAGATTTTATCAACGAAACTTGATGTAAAGACTCTTTCCCAATTACTTTCTTCCATTCTAATTTTAGCTGCATGTGGTTTGTGTAAAAGCTTTTTAATTTTAAGTAATCAAAATCCTGCGACCCTCTCTGTCTAACCAACTTGAATTTAAAAGACATGAATAGAAGCTGAAAGTGTGGGCAAGGAACCCATCAACCAACAAACATTTAGTAAGCTTCTCTGTGTGCCTCGGGCACCAGAAAGATAAAGAGACAAACAGCAGGTGCTTGGCCTAAGGTAACAGAGATCGATGAACTTTTAGAGGAAGTGGGTCGTCCACAAGCTGAGTCTCTAACAGGGAGAACTGAGGAGGGGCTGCCTTCCAGGCAGGCTGCTAAAGAGAGAGGGGGAAGGGCAACCTGACTATACGCAAACTGTGCAGAGAAAGGGAGGCTCCACTCGGGTCCTCAAGGACTTTAAATGCCAAACTGCACTTGATCGTATAGGAAGCCACTGGAGTTCACATAAATCATCAGCATTGCCATACATTACCAGCAATAAGATAGAAAGAGAAATTCCATTTCAGACAACTGCAGACAATATGAAATACTTGGGAGTCCACCTGCCAAGACAAACCCAGGAACTCTATGAACACAATTACAAAACACTTACCACACAAATGGTCAGATCTGAACTGGAGAAATGTCAGCTGCTCACGGGGAGGCTAAGCCAAGAGAACAGAATGACAATTCTACCTAAATTTACTTACTCAGTGTCATGCCAATCAGACCACGAAAAAACTATCTTATAGAGCTGGAAAAAATCACAACAAAATTCATCTGGGAAAACAGACGGTCAAGAATATCAGGGGACCTCGTGAAAACAAACAGGGAGGAAGGTGGCTTAGCAATACCAGATTCAAAACTATAATGTAAAGTGATCATTATCCAATCAGTCTAGTGCTGGCTAAGAAAGAAAGTGCTGGATCAGTGGAACAGATTAAGTACACAAGACAATAGTAAAAGACCTTAGTAATCTTGTGTTTCATAAACCCAAAGACCCCAGTTTTGGGGACAAGAATTCACCATCTGACAAAAACTACTGGGAAAACTGGAAAGCCATTTGGCAGTAAGTATAGCCCAACATCTCATACCCTATACCAAGATAAGGTAAAAGTGGGGACATCATTTAAACATAAAAGATGATGCCATAAGCAAATGAGAGGAGCATGGGATACTTTACCTCTCACATCTATGGATAAGGGAAGGGTTTATGGCCAAATAAGAGATAGCATTACAGGCTATAAAATGGATAATTTTGATTATGTTAAATTAAAAAGGTTTTGTGCAAACAAAACCAAAGTAGCCAACATTAGAAGGAAAGCAGGAGACTGGGGGGTATTTTTACAGCCAGTTTCTCTGATAAAGATCTCATTTTTTTTGGAAGGACAATTGGGATTAAGTGACTTGCCCAAGGTCACATGACTAGTAAGTGTTAAGTGTCTGAGGCCGGATTTGAACTCAGGTCCTCCTGACTCCAGAGCCAGGGCACTGTGCCACCTAGCCACCCCAAAGATCTCATTTCTAAAACATATAGAGAACGTAATCAAATGTCTAAGAATATGAGTCATTTCTCCATCAATAAATGGTCAAAGGATATGAACAGGAAGTTCTCTGAAGAAATTAAAGCTATCTTTAGTCATATAAAAAAATGCTCTGGATCACTACTCATTAGAGAAATGCAAATTAAAGCAACTCTGAGGTACTGCCTCACATCTATCAGATTGGCTGATATGACAGAAAAGGAGAATGACAAATGCCTGAGGGAATGTGGAAAAGCTGGGACACCGATGCAGTGTTGGTGCAAAGGACCATGAAACTCTGGCATTGCCTTCAATCCTGCAATACCACTACCAGGTCTATATCCCCAAGACACTTAAAGAAAGAAGGACCTATATGTACAAAGATATCTATAGCAGCTCTTTCTGTGGTGGCAAAGAACTGGGAATTGAGGGGCCGTTCATCCATTGGGGAATGGCTGAACAAATAGCAGTATCTTATTATAATAAAATACTATTGTGCTGTAAGAAATTATGAGCATGAAGGAGTCAGAAAAATCTGGAAAGACTTATGTGAACTGATGCAAAGAGAAGTGAGCAGAACCAGTAATAGCAACACTGTACAATGGCCAACTGTGAATGACTTAGCTATTCTCAGCAACACGGTAATCTAAGACATTTCCCAGGGACTCATGATGAAAAATGCTATCCACTTCCAGAGAAAGAACTGACAGAGTTTGAATGCTGACTAAAGCATGCTTTTTAAATTTCATTTTTCTCGGGTTTTTGGTCTGTATTTTCTTTGACAACCTAATATGGAAAGGTTATGCATGCCTGCACAGGTATAATCTATGTCAAACAAACTGTTTGCCTTGGGGGGGGTGGGCTGTGAAGGAGAGAATTTGGAACTCTAATTTAAAAAAAATGAATGCTAAAAATTGATTTTACTCATAATTGGAATTTTTTTTTTGGAAGTTGCTGCCATTTCAGTAGGGGAGAGAACATCAGACCTGCACTTCAGAACAATCTGTTTGGTAGCTCTGTGGACTATGAATGGGAGCAGGAAAGACCTCAGGAGGAAGGTCAATCAGAAATCAGTCAATTCTAGATAGGGACAGGTCATCCGGAAGTAGAGATGAAGGGAGAATTCACAATGGTGAAGGAGAGAAGACAAAGACAGGTCAGGAATCTGACAAAAAGGCAAAGTGGGTCTTAGAGGAGAAAATGACGACTTCAGTCCTAGAGATGCTGAGCTGGAGATGATTCTGGCACAGGCATTTGAAGGGTCCATGATGTGGGTCTGAGGGAAGGGCTGGATGTGGAGCTCTGGGAAGAGGTGGTGACTCACAGGGAGCTCTTAATTTTTAGGCCAGGCTACCAAACACAAGTCCCCAATAACAAAGGTCAAAATTTGCATGTGTGCAATAAAATCTAATAGGAACTATGGCAATGACTCCTTTTAGCTCATAAACATATTAACTTTGTTCTAAATGTCTTCACACATGGCACAATATGAATTTCCCAAACTATGATTTAAAAACAACTATTGCTTTTTCAACACATACTGAATTTCCCAAAGGTCTGTTCATCAACGTGACCCTAGATTCTGACTGGCAGGCTCTGCAGAAGGCCAGGCCTGGAAACTTCTACTAACCTGGAAATACAGCCTCGGCATGGTATCTCTTGTCCCTATGCCCATCAAGAACTAGCCTGGCCGCCTCCCTTAGTCCTATTGGTCAAAAGATGATGGCCTTGGATGTTATGGACACTGGGCACTGCTGCAGTGACTGACAAGAGGTGTAGTGGACTCCTCTGGTGCTCTCTGCCCACTTAGCAGCTCAGCTCTTGGGGCCTGTAACCCAGGAGGTCCTGGCTCCCTCTAAATCCTCAGTAATAGGCTCACCTCTGCCTAAGGGAAGAACACAGCCCAAGAACTAAGTGGAGACAAGAAGAGGGTGAGGAGTAGAGACACTTTCTAGCCCAAAAGTATATTAATTAATAAAATCTTCCTTATATTGCTCTCTCGCCCAACTCTGCCCTTCGGCCCCCCAGGGAACTGTCTCTGTGATAAAAAGCAGCTCCTGAAATCCACGGTGGCCCGGGAAGCTCTATTTGCCTTCCAGGGACCTGGAGAACAAACACCTTGCTTCTTCTGGACCTTTTTTGAAAAACATTTTAAGGAGCATCTTCCTTTTTCACAAACTAAACCCTACACAATGGGATCCTGTCTGCCCCCAAATACTAGAGACAGACAGAGGTAATTCTCAGGAACCTCCCATCAGGCTTCTCAAAGAAGCCAACAGGGCCCCCCAATTTTAGCCCAGGGACTTTTCTTATACATTCTTGGGGAATCAAACTTTTGTTTTATGGGTTGAACCCAAGGCGGATCAATCCCACAGCTGGCTAACACAAGACCATGGGGAAATGGGAAAAGCCTGGAGAAAGGCCAACCACACCCCAGGTAAATTTTTCTATACAAAGCTGATGGGCAGACATACAAACACTATTAATAAGAAGTTGGAAATGGGGAGAAAGCTAATCTACAGGGAAGGCCACCTGAGTCCCTCAAAATGGAATGCAGAGTTGGAGGTCTCCAGGGGAATAAGGCCAATATCAGGTCCTATAACACAGGAACCACCATTGACCAGATCTCTCTGGCTGTGTTCCCAAGCATCCCAATCTCCTTCTCCTCAGACCCTCATTGGGGCTCACTTTCCTGACTACAGGCCAAGGTACTATAGTAAAAATGTTACAGGCCTAGCTGAGGTCACAGGATCACAGCTTGGGGGGAACTTGGCCATGTGGAGAGGAATCCCTCCAGCAAATGCTCACTAAGTGGTCATTTGATCTCTGCTCAGGGGCTGCCACCACATGCCAAAACAGAGAGCCAACTCTGCAAGTCAGGAAGTCTCTGCTGACATGAAGCCTAAAGCTTGACAACTGAAAGCACAGATTCCATTCTGCCTCCCCAGGCAGGGGGTCTTAGCCTCTTTTGTGTCTCAGACCTCCTTTGTAGGCTGACAGATCCCTCCCTGTTAAGACTGAGCTCGAGAACAGCAGGGGTTGCCTTTTGCTTCTTTATGCACCTTTAGTTAGCACTTAGCCCAGTGCCTGGCACACAGTAGGTGCTTAATAAATAGTTACTGATTCATCTCAGAAAAAATAACTTTTTTAAATGCACAATTAAAGAAAACACTAGATTTCAGGGCAGTGAAAAGAAATTTCCCCATTCAAGCTCTGGAGCCCCTGAAAGCCCCACAATCCAAAGGCTCCAGGTTTGGGAGCCTGTTCTAGAACCAAAAAATACCAAACCCACTCTCTCTTCCACAGGAAGGTCATTCAGACTGGGGGGGGGGGGTCAACATTCCAGGTCCTTCCACTGATCGTTGTGAGCCTGGCACTCAAAGCTCTTGCCCATGCCTTGTGCTGCCCTCTTCTGAGTTCGTTATAAAGCATCTACTATATGCCACCAGGCACTGAGGGTACAAAAAAACCAAAGGGTTTCTGGCCTCCATTAGCTGCCTATGGGGTAGGGAGAGAAATGGGTCCATCAACCATTTTCATACAAAATACAGAAGAGGTCATTTCGAGGGAGCAGTACCATGGAGGGGAAGAGCAAGCTCAGGCTGGGCTCTGAGAGTCACCAGGGTTTCTAAGACCTGGGCTGAGGTATCCAGAACTGACCACACCATGGCCCTGGGTCTGGAAGGCTGCCTTCTCACCCTGCTAACTCCCAAGGTTCACTGACAACATCTGCTCACCTGACCCCCTGCCGTTCCTGTACTTGTGAAGTTAATTGAGGACCGAGTGTAAGATCTTGGAAACTTCTCTCTTTCCTGGAAGCCCAGGTGCCTGCAGAGAAGCCCCACTCCTGGGGCAATGAGGAGGCCGGAATATTACAGGGATATTAGGGTGGCGGTTGATTAAAAAGTCTGGGCTCAGGAACACAAGCCTCACTTTGAGAGGACAACCGATTTCAGCCCAATATAAGCAGCTCACCAGCGTGAGCCAGGCTGACGTGACTCCCTCGAAGCTCTCTCAAGACAAGGTGAGCCTTCCCTTCCACAGGTGCTTGTCTGCACATCTCAACAACCGAATCCCGGAGTGGCGCCAATTGTGTGCCTTAGGAAGACAAAAGCTGGACTTCTAACTACAGTCTTTTTCACATTCAGGCCCTCTTTGAGCGAGACTCACCCTACTTCAAAAACCCGCCCTAGTCCAACAGAGCCCAAGAGGATTCTGGGCATCTTGGGGCCCACTCAATCCCAGGGTCTCTGATACTTATTATAAAGAGTTAGAACAAAGGGTGAAAAGGCATGGCTTCCTCCCCCTATACAGGGATGGTCCCAGAACAGGACTGACCCGGAGCCAAACTCCCCAGTCAACTTGATAGCATTCACTTTCCTTGACAGAGAAGTCAAGTCTGCCTGCAGGGATTAGGTACCTGCTAAGTGTTGGGGAAACAAAGAGAAAGAAGAGCCGATCCCTGCCCTCAAGGAGCTAACAATCAGATTGGGAAGACCACACACCAAAGGTAGTGGAAAGGCAGGCATGGGGGGTGAGGAGGGCTCAGGAGGGGCTGGCAGGGATGACATGTGTGAGCTGAACCTATATCCCCCGGTGAGGAGGGCAGGGCAAGGAGAAGCAGGGACATCTCAGCAGCATCTCACAAGGAGGACAAAGGGCATCCTGGATCCCGAGCACAAGAGCCACGGAAAAGTGGATGAATATTTATGAAAGGCTTCCGGTCCACCACTGGAGCTCCCAGCACCCAGGAATCACAGGGCCTCTCCTCTGCCCACTGTTTCCCTTTGTCTCTATCTCCAGGGCCTGGCAGAGTCCTCGGCACACAGGAAGGGCTTAATAAATGCACACCAACTGGGGTTGGTGGAGGGACCCTGGTAGCCTCACCTTAGGTGACCCAATGCCTGAGGTTCCTGGGGGTGACCTAGGGAAATGCCCCTAAAAGGAGAGGAGTGAGGAATCATAGCTCAGGCTGCCTCCTACAGGAGGGCTATGGGGTACCCAGTCTGGATTGAGAGCTGAGAAGAGACAAGGACAAACACACTCCAAAAATCTGTCACCAAAGCGGGCTCCCCCTCCCCCAAGAAGATGGGTCAAAGGGCCCCCAAGCCCTTCTCAGGGGTCCTCTGTATGAAACGCACACAGTCTTCAGGAAGCACTGGTGGGTGTCAACCTCGGGGCCAGAGAGAATGAAAAGCCCACCAATATCTAAGTGCCAAGGCCCAGAGTGGGAAGAGAACCCAGAGCGTGGGGAAGGCCTCCTCTGAGGGGTTACTAAGTCAAAGGCCTAGAGATCCCCAGGGCAGAGGTGAAGAAGAAAACATGCCAGGCATGGAGGGCAGCCTATACAAAGGAATGAGCTGAAGGGTCATAATGCCACAAAGCACTGGGCCTGGAGTCAGGAAGACCTGAGTTCCAATCCAGCCTCCTGGCCCAGGTCTGCCTCAATTTTCCCATCTGTAAAATGGAGATAATATAGCACCTACCTCACAGCGTTAAAAGCTTAAACCACTGTATAATGGGCTTTGTGGTTGTGGCCATGGTGGCCCCCATTAATATGCCCTGGGGAACAGTAAGCAAGCTAGAACTTTGGCTGGAACTTTAAACATGTGAAAGAAGCCTGGAAAAGAGGGCAGAGTCAAATGATGCCAAGCACAGGCATGGGTACATTCCCCTAATGACAAAAGGGAACCACTGAGCCTTCTGAAAAGTGCAAGGGCATTTTGGGAAGGTTCTGATTGTCAGCTAGTTTTCTCCACCCCTTGGGCCTGAAAGGGCCAGCCCTCCCCTCAAAACTGGGGCTCATTAACCCTTCAATAATATCTCCGCCCCACCCCAGACTACTGGAAAGTGACAGGCCTGAGATGTCCAGTCTGGGCCCCCCAAACCAGACAATCCTGGGTCCAGATGACAGGAAAAGGTCACTGTGTGAGAACTGGAAAAAGCAAGTACAGAAATGAGCATTATGGGCAATGCCACTGAGCTGTGACCCCATGAGCAGCCCCCATACATGAAAGCGGAGTCTCATTGCAACAGGGTGGGTGATTTAGGTCAGTCCCATTGCTCCAAGTCTCCCTTTTTCTGCCTCTGCTGCTTCTCGTTAGGGCAGAAGCATCAAAGACCAGAGCAAAACAAACCCTGAAATTCAGTGTGATCTAGCTGGGCAGGGGCATGAGGTATAAAACCCCGGAAGGGAGGGAGGGAGGGAGGGAGGGAGAGAGGAAGGAAGGAAGGAAGGAAGGAAGGGAAGATCTATTTTCAGTATAATGAAGAAAACACAGCACCCAAGTAGTCCTAAAAGTCACCAGTCACCAAAGAAGGCCATGTGCCTGATCACACCAAGAGACAGGTGAATCTGTCCGCCAAAGACAGGCTCCCAGCCACAGGCCCACCAGCAAGCACTTGATGATAAAGCACCCAGGCTGTGTTTGGCACTGTGCTAGGCGCCAGGCACATTCCAGAAGAGAAGACAACTTTACCAAAGAATCTTTATTCAAACTCCCCAATCTGAAATGGTCCCTTGGCCTTTGGTCAAGTCTGTCCTGACAGGAGACACAGGCATGTGTCCCCAAAGTGCCACTAGTCTGGAAGCTCAAAGGGAACAAACCCTTAAATCACGGGAGAAGAATTAATAAAAGCTATCAGATGTCTATCTTCTCTTGAAGAGGGTGCAAATCTGGAAGAGATTCACTTAAACTCCTAGGTGACCCCACCTAGGAGCTGTTCTAATTCTCCACTAATTAGAGAAATGAACATTAAAATAAGTCTGACCGCTAGTGTGTCATCCACTAGACTGGCAAAGGCAGTCTGCAACGATCAAAGGCAACACCGGCAGAGAAGGAAACTGGCGGCTGACACCACAAGCCATCAGTGGGTCCCACCAGTCCTAGGAGTTCACGGAGAGAAGACAGATGGAGAAAAGCCCTACTCGGGCCTGCCTATCTAGCCACAGCTGGCACTTCTGAGAGCCACTGACTGGGCAGTCTGGGGAGCATCTACCTGGAATCCCCATCCTCAGGGAGGGCTCCCTACCAGCCTTCCAACAGACAAGACAGCTTCCATTTGGACACAAAGCAAAAGAATGGTTTTTGCTTACTGAGCCATTTCGTCCTCTGCCAAATGCAGGGTGTCTTCTACAAGACGTTACAGCGCCCTCCGGGCATTTTTTTTTTTTTTTACTGTTTTCATTCCAATAAGGGCAGTGAAATGTTATCTAAGGAGAGGCTGGATGACCCCTTATTGTCCAGGGAACTCAGGCTCCTCAGGGGTTTTGCCTTCCAACTCTAGGACTCCCTGTGATGTCAGTTTTTGCCTAGGCTGGCCCTTTGACTGAGAAGGAGGGACAGCAGCTCTAAAAGTCGTGGTAACAATGACAATCGCTAGCTAGCACTCGTGAAGACCATTACGGTTTGTAAAGATTTGATCTTCACAACAATCCTGGAAACTAGGTGCTGTTACTGTCCCAGCTTACTGATGAGGAAACTGAGGCAAACAAGGTGAAGTGCCTGCCTCAGGCTCACACAGCTAGCAAGTGTCTGGGGCCAGGGTTGATCTCCCCAAGAAGTGTCTCCCTGACTCCCCAAGCCTTGGGTGCTATGTTCACTCTTTCGCTGGTTGTAAAACACAGCCATACAGAGTCTGAGTTGTTTCTTAGGGGGAGAACTGCACCCCAGACTCGTGATTTAATTAGGAGAGACCCGCCCAAGTCCGGAAGCACACAGCGGACAGGAGGCTTGGCCGCAGCTCTTCCAGCATCCCTTACGTTCCATTTCTCTGTGAGCCAAAAGGGACTGGAGGCTCGGTTATCACCAGCCGGGCTCCCCCAACCCTCCACTTGCCGCCTCTCTGGAGGGTGGATCGTGCGATCGGTCCAAGACCCCGTGTTCCAGGCTATGAGGACTGCCTCCTCCTCTCTCGGTGCTCCCCACTTTCTCGCCTCTGTGTTGGAAATGATCTCTTACTCAAGTTACGCGTGTCCTTCACAGCTTCAGAAACACCCGGGAGGACTTCGGGGCGCACGCGGAATGAGGCGAGCAGAACCAGCGCGCTGTGCGCAGGAACAGACACCGCAGCGGCGACGCGCCCGGAGGGCCCTCCGCGGACAGCGGGGCCCCGGCGCACGAACACCCACCCACGTTTTCTTTTGCGTGAGCCTTCTCAAGGAGGGAGGGGAAGCGAGAGGGAAGGAATCTCAAGCTCCAAGTGTCTTAAGCGGTCGCTACAAAACTGCCTCCGCCAAGTGCACTGCGCCGCGGACCTTCTCCTGGACACGGCTCCCCGCAGGCGGGCCGCGGCTCCCCAGGGCCCGCCCCACCCACACGCCCCAGCCCAGATCCGCAGTGCTCCAGGACAAGTGCGGCCGGCCTCTCCTCCTCGGGGTCCCCGGGACTCCCACGCAGGGCGCCGCGGGGACCCCGCCCCCTCGGGCCATCCCTGGGAGACCGGGGGGAGGGGCCTTCCGCCCTCGCACACAACAGGCGCTCAATAGGTGCTCGAGCGGCCGAGGCCGGGCTGCGGCGCCCCCCCCCCCCCCCCGCGGCCAGGGGGGCCCCGGCGCCCCCCCCCCCCCCCCCCTCACCAGTCACGGTCACGGCCACGGCCTGGGCTCGGCGCCGCGGGAGCGAGCGCTCGTCCCACCCCGGCTCCGGGCCGCCGCCGCCGCCGCCGCCGCCGCGGCCCCGCCTCCAGCGCCGGCCACGGCCCACGGCCCTTGGCCCTCGCCGGGGCCCACGTCTCGTCTCGCCGCGTTGCGTCCCGTCGTCGCCGCCGCCGCCGCGCCTGCCTCCTTCCGGGGCCGCGGGCCCAGCCGGGAAAGGCGGGGCGGGGAAGGGAGGGCCGGGGGAGGGGGCGGAGGGAACAGGGAGGGAACAGGGAAGGGAAAGGAGATGGAGAGTGAAGGGGTAGGGGGAAAGGGGAGGAGGGGAAGGGGAGCGAGCCCCGCCCCCCGGCTGGTGGGCAGGCGCACACGGGCCCGAGGGGAGGAGGGGGGAGGGGAAGAGGGACTGAGCCCCGCCCCCGGGCTGGTGCACACGGCCAGTGGGAAGGAGGCGGGGTCAGAAGAGGGGAACGAGCCCCGCCCCCTGACAGGCAGGTGCACGTGGCTCAGAGCTGAGAGCGGGGAGGAGAGAAGGGAGCCGAGTCCCGAGGGGCGGGGCTCTGGAGGGGGCGGGGCACGGGGTCCCGCTCCCTCCCCCTCGGTCTGCAGTTGGCCCTCAGAGGTTACGGTGAGCTCCTGGAGGTTAGGAAGCGTCTGGCCTGTCTTTGGGTCGCCAACATTGCCCGCCAGCCGTCCCGAGGTGGGGACATTCCGGGAGCCTCCCCCACCCTTTGCTCTGACGCCTCCTGGCCGCCTGGACACGTCCCCCCCGCCTCTGCGCAAAGGGCCTTGGTCCGCCGGCGATCCTGATCTCAGGGGAGAGTGTGCCGGGACCAAAGTCAACGCCCATCAGTAGGAGAGGGCCTAGGCCGGGACCCACCCACTGTGGTCCACGGGGATGCTGCCGCGGAATTGGGGTTAGGAGCTCAGAGAGGATACCGGCCCGACGACTGCGACAAGGCGAGCGCAAAGGGCGGCCGGCACCAAAACCCCAAATGGAAGGCGACCAGTGGACCTCTTGGTGGAAGACCCTGGTCCCGAGCTCTCCTCTCCCCAAAAACACTGTGTGTGGCAGGGGATAGCTCTCGGAGAAGGGGAGAGGAAGGGACGTGTGGGACACTGTGGCGCCCTAAGACAGAAAATAGCCATAGAAACTGATGTTTAAAAAATGCTACAGCGATGATTTCAGAAAGACCTGGAAAGACTTACATGAGCTGATGCAAAGTGAAGTGAGCAGCACCAGGGCGGCATTGTTCCAAGGTCGACTGGGACGAGCTCAGCTTAATAATGCAGGGATTCGAGACAATTCCAAGGGCTCATAGTGGAAAATGCTGTCCACCCCGCAGAGGAAGAACTGATCGAGTCTAAACACAGAATCAGACTATTTTTCACTTTATTTTGTTGTGGAGGGTTTTTTTTTTTTTTTTGGTCCGTTTTCTAATGACTAATAGAAATATGACTCATATGGAAATTTTTTGCATGACTGCACATGTATAACCTATATCAAACTGCTTGCCCACTCAGAGAGGAGGGAAGAGGAAGGGAAGAAGAAAATGTGGTACTCCAAAATTTTTTTTTAAATGTTAAAACATCTTTATGTGTAATTGGGGAAAAACAAAATATTATTAAAAAGGAAGAAGAAAAAATCTGATGCTAATCTGGGTCCTGAAGTTCTCTCCTCAGTCCTCCAGACATCAATTATGAGCTAGCAGCAAAGCCCAGCTCTCATAAAAGGGACTTGGGGGTGCGGGGGTGAATCTAATGCAAGGAGACCTCCCAGGCCTTTCAAGGCCACTGACATTCACCCTCAGAGTCCTAGGGGCACCCCAAGGCTTGGGGTATTCCTTTTCTAAATCTGATGGCTGGAGCCCCTATTCACTGGAGGTGTGCAAGCAAGAGACAAGTTCCCTGGGTCCATTTAACATTGGTTAAATGTTAAACAGTGTTAAACATTTTAAATTAAAAATTGTTTAAATGTTAAACAAATGTTCAACAACTTCACTTAGCTTTGACAAAGGGATAGTTGCTTGAAAGATACAGCAAGAAGGGGGGTTGCAGGTTTCCCCAGTACCTCGGGGGAAGCACTCTGCCCCATCCCAAGGAGAGCTGGCTTATCCATAGAAGGGTTACTGCACTGCATTGGTCCCCTATCTTCATGTCCCTGGTCAGGGATGTCAGTTCCCTGGTCAGGACCTCATAGCTGCATCCCCCAGCGTAGACTCTACTCCTGGACCTTCACTAGCTCAGGCCATGTCTTCACCTAGGAGGAAAGAGCAAACACCTACATCTGCCTTCAGGGGTCACATGGTTGGAGAGGGCTCAGGAATCAACCTTGGCCATCATCTGTCCCCCAGACAGAGGAACATGAAGTCCACCTGGTGCCTTGGGAGTTTGATGCAGCCAAAGCCAGCCCAAGGGGCTCCAGCTCACCCACTAGGTTCGATGCATATTTCTTGTGGGAACACCATGAGCTGGGTGCTCCACCTGCACTCATAAGTATTGGCTTCCTCGGCCAGTTCCCTTGCTGGCTTCCAGCTGGCTCAGACTGAGACGTCAGTTCCCTTCACAGAAAGACAATGGCAGAGCTGACATTTCTCCTACTCTTGTTAAGAGCTCTTTATCAGATGCACAACAGTAAAAACAATCCTGATCCATCGAATCTGATGAGTCAACCAAAAAATAATGGGCAATGATCAAAGCTATTTGAGGTGGGATCGATGGAGGCAATCATTAAAAATGAATCTCACCCAGGTGTGGAATGTTCCTGGAGATCTTAGCTAAGGAGAGTCCAAAGCTATCTCCCTTAGTAACACATTGAAAAATGAACGTTTTGTAGCCATTGAAGAAGACCTGTAAAAACTCTTATCTGTATACTTCTAAAAAAAAAATAAACTTGGGGAAAAATTCTTCACCTGTTTAAAAATATTCCTGGCAAAAAAAGAAAATCTTCATTTGTTAAAAAAAAACAAACAAACAAAAATGCAACAGGACAAACCTGTGGATGGACTAAAGAATGAGCTATCATTCCTCCCTATGGAGCATGTCCTCCAGAACCTGGGTGTTGCGGGGGAGGGGGAATGAAGAACCGTAATAATAAACCCCTGTAAAATAGAAGAAATAAATGAAGATATAATATGATAAATCCAACACCCCTGAAATATTCTCCTGGACTTTGAGCTGTAGGCAAAAACCTGCAGAAACCATTTCTGTTGCTTCCCAATTATTCTGACTGCAAGCATTCATCTGCTTGGAGAATGAAATGTCTGCACGGACCAAGTGCTTTCAACCCCAAGCACACATCCATCTTCTAGTTTGAAGTCCCAATGGCAGGGATTTTTGAAGGAGGAATATTCTAGAGTCTAAACTGAGCAGCCCAGAGGTTAGGTGACAGATGAGTTAACAGGGTGCTTCATTAAATGGGATAACAGTTCACTGTTGGACAATCATTTTCTTTAAACCACTCATCCCTTCTTTGAGCACTCCCTCCAAGGTCTCTCCTTGCCAGCTGGCCAAAGGTGAAATTAAGTGAAGTAACTTAAGTAATCCATTAACTGAAGTCATCAAAGAGGCATCTAAGGTTTGACCTTTATCCTAACACTTTCAGGGCACGGGGAAAGACAAAGCTGTTCTTAGATCAGTCTGTCAGGGAGTCCTGGCTCCTCTGTGGTCATGGAATTGATGGTTGAGATGGAGGGTTCCCTTTCAGATTATTCCCGAGGCTTCAAGATACTTCATAATTAGCATAAATTTTAGCCATGACAATTTCATATGGAATAAAAACTTTCATTAGCTATTGGGGATTATTTTCCATATTAATGAGATTTAATTATTTAATGAGATTTCCTGTGTGTCTCCTATGTCTTCCGATGACATCTCGTTTATGCTAATTAAATAAAATGTTGCTGAAAATTTCATTTGTTGAAAATATGCATAGTTAATGAGATTGCCTGTGTGTCCAGACTTTGCGGATACCCTGTAAAATAATTTTAAAGTGCTTTCTTAATATTGCTAAAATTATACTGGTGGCTCTGGTGGCACAGTGGAGAGAGCATTGATCCCCAGACTCAGGAAGACCTGAGTTCCAGTGTGGCCTCTGACACTTGGTACTTAATAGCTGTGTGACCCTAGGCAAGTCACTTGACCCCAACTGCCTTGGGGGGGGAAAAAAGGTAGGGGCAGGGAGAATTGGTTGGCTGGTGGGTTGTTGTCCTTTGTTCTCACTATGTTGGGGTCAAGTTACAATGTGTCCCACTGTGGCCAGTCAGACCAACATGAGCTTGGAATTCTCTACTGCAAGCCCAGCCCAAGTAGTCTGTGTAACATTCGGAGCGGAGAGGTCTCTAAATGTGCACATCTGGTGCTTCTTTTGAGCTGCTGCAGCTCTGCTTTGCTCAAAGCACAGCCCCTTCTTCAATGAGGGCGTGCCATGCTGGGCAGTCCTGTGATCCTGGGCCAGTGTCTCTCATGTCACACAATCAGTTCCAAAGCTCTTGAGAGTGTCCTTGTATCACTTCTTCTGACCCTTAAGTGAGTACTTGCCCTGTGTGAGTTCTTCATAAAATAGTCTTTTAGGCAGACATCCAGTTGGCATTGGAACAATGTGGCCAGCCCATCCGAGCTGTGCTCTCTGCCGTAGAGTGTGAATGCTTGGCAGTTTAGTTCAGTGAGGATCTCAGTGTCTGGGGAGGTATCTTGTCAGGTGAGTTTCAGAATCTTCCTACGACAATTCCAGTGGAAGCAATTCAGTCTCCTGGCCTGGTGCCGGTAGACTGTCCAGTTTTTACAGGCACACAACAATGAGGTCAGCACTGTATGTGCTGCAGATGGTTTTCAGCCATGTCGATTTTCAGTCTGGTAGTGTAATATAATACCAAGCAAAGGCAACTTCCCAGGTTCAAAATACCAGCATAGGTGCTCTCTATTTTATTCAGTAACAAACCCAGAACAGAGAAGATCAAAACATGACATCATTCAAAATACAGCATTTACTAAGTGTGATTAAATCATCTCCAAGGCCTACCCCACCCCAGGACTTTCCAATCATTCAATCAATTACAAAGTCTCTGTTCCAAATACTTCTCCACCCCTAGGCTATACCTTAATTAAGTCCACCACAAAGCCCCTCTTCTCAAATGGAGATTAGTTTCCAAACATAAGTAAAATACATTCATTTGCTCAACCATAGAACACAAAAAGGTCAAAAGTTCCCCACCCCTGGATCACAATTGAATCTACCCCAGAGTTACATCAAGTTTAAACACAGCACTTAATACCCAAATGGAGGTCTTTTCTTCATCTTGACACGAGGCAAGTTCTCAGCAATCTTAGTTCCTGGAGAGACAAGGCTTAGCAAGGCCATAAGATACATTGCCAGTCCCTTCATGAATTTATCCTCTGTCTGTAGAACAGTCCTAGAACCCCTGAACACATTAGCAAAGCCCTCTCCCAGGATTTCTGTAAACATACAACAAGAAAATCCTTCTTCAGGGCTTCTGAACCAACAGAAAGGCTCCCAGACCCCTGCAACAACAGCACTGTCCTTCACCAGTGGACAGTATTCATTCTGTCTGCCGGACAGTCTCCAGACCCCTGCAACAACAGTACTGTCCCTCACCAGTGGACAGTATTCACTCTCTGTCTGCAGGACAGTCTCAGGCCTTCTTAACCAAATGCCAGGTTCCAGGACTTCTTCAACAGGACAGTCTTTCACCAGTGGACAAATCTGGCAAAAGAACATCAAAACAGACAGACAAAGTACCAGCAAAACAGCCATATCTCCTCAGTCCTTGGCAGCTCAGGGGGCAGGTCTCAAAAGTCCAGGGCAATTCAAAGCGGCCACCAGCAATCTCTTAGTCTCTCCCTCTCCACGAGGTGCTGCTTCCAAAAAGAACTTCCGCCTCTCTCTTGTCTCTCCAAATCTACATCACCAGCTCCTTCCACTTCAGGACTTTCTTTTCACATCAACAAGCCCATCCCACAGGTGGGATTAACAAACTCTGGGTTTTAATACAATCAATTTGAAAACCAAGCCAATACAGGGGAATCTTTAATTGCCATTACTATCACAGGTAGTCAGTCTAATACCTCTTCTCTCCCTACTTTGCTTCTGAGTCTCCCGAACACTGCTCAGGCATTACGTGTACCGACCTCATAATCTATATGAACATCCCTGGAAAGTATACTGCCAAGATAAGTGAACATATCTACGGCATTCAGTATTTCTCCACTTGCTGTAACCGCTGCTTTCATGTATGGGTGGTGTGGGGCTGGCTAGTGGAAATGTTCATTAGAAGTGTTCATTGTTAGGCCAAAATGAACACAGGCAGCAGAGAATCAATCCTCATTCTGCTGCATCTCAGCTGCACTGAGTACATGGTCATCTGCAAACAAAGTCAAACACCAACTCTTCTTCTACTTTAGCCTTGGCTTGTAACCTTCTCAAATTAAATAATTTAGAGTCACTTGGTAACTGACCTTGATGCTGTTTTTGTCCTCATTGAAGGCCTCTGACAACATGGGCTGAAAACACCCCACTAAAAAGCATGGGAGCATAACTGGCCATGTAACCTTGAGCAAGTTACTCAACCCCAATTGCTTTAAAAAAAATAATAAAATAAAAATAAAAAGCATGGGAGCAAGCACACAGCCTGCTTCACTCCATTAGTGGTTAGGGAAGCACGACAACAGCATCCATTAGCCAAAACCCAGGCAAGCATGCTGTCCTGGCACTGACAACCAATACTGATGAACTTCTCTAGGCAACCTAATTGTTCCCTGATCTTCCGCAAACCCTCACAACTGGCAGCATCAAAGCCTTGGTCAGATCTACAAGCGTTGTGTCCAGACCTCTGCTCTGCTCCTGACTTCTCTCCTGGAGTCATCGGGCAACAGACACCCATTGACCATTCCTCGGCCCTTCCTGAAGCCTCACTGGCTTTCAGGGAGATGACCAGATAGGAGGACTCTGGCAAGAATCTTGCCAGCAGTGACGAAGAAAAAGACCCCCTCTGTGATTGTCACAGGACAACCTATTTCCTTTCCCTTTATAGAGATGGACAATGGAGGTGCCCTTGGACTCCTAGTGGGTGACCTCCTCTTGCCGTGTAACCCGGAGCATTTCAGTCAGCTTCTGTAGGAGCCAGGCAGAGCTGGGCAAGTGTGGTATTAATGCAAAACTGGGTAGAGATCAAACTCTTTGCCTATTTTATAACATAAGAAACTCTAGCTTCCCCTCCCGCAAAAGGAATGATACAAAGAGAAGCAGCTTGGCGTAGTAGATAAGAAGATGGCTTATGAAGCAGGGAGGCCTGAGTTCGAGTGGCTGTGTGGCCCTGATCCAGTCACTGTGTCACTCTCCAAGACTGTAACTTGCAAAGTGGTTGCAAATGTATATTCATACACATTGGGAGAGGGAGTTTCGCTCTATCGTTGAAATCCCAGGTCTAGTCAAAGTCCCGTCCAACCATTTAGATGTTAAATATCAGTGGACAGCATTCCTCTGTAAATATAAAATGTGTTGGAGGATGAATTAAGAATCATAACCCCATAACATACTGTATATAGGAAACATTTTCTGTCATGGCAAAATAGGTGCGTAGCTCTAAACAGTGAACTTGGACTGAACTGCATCCTGGGGACAGATAGTCAGGATGCCCTAAGTTCAAATCCAGCCTCAGACCCTGGCAATGCACTTCACCTCTGTCTGCCTCAATTTCCTCAACTGTAAAATTGGGATCATAATGGCAGCTCCATCCCAAGGCAGTCATGAGCACCAGGTGAGATAATATTTGTGAATATTTGCAGATCTTAAAGTGGTCTCTAATTGCTAGCTGGCCAAGATGGTGGACCGAAGATGGCAACCCAGCTGAACTTCCCAACATTCCACTCCAAACCACTCTAAAAGAACTCCTCAGGTCAAACTTTGGAGTGGCAGAGGCAGTGACAAAAGGCAAGGGCAAGAAATTTTTCTCAAGTAAGGAAACTTAGGAGGTAGGCAGGAGAGATCTGTATTAAGAGAGATAAACAAGCATATTGTGCTTATCATGGATTAAGAAAATCTATCAATTTGGGATATTTGTTCACTAAACTTATTTTTAAAACTTCAGAAGATTTTATAATGCTATAAAATAAAATATAATCATGAAATAAAATTAATTGATAGATTTCAACATAATCCTAACATCTTGTTTATAACAAATCCAAAAATCCAAGTAAAAAAGAAGTTACAAATCTGAACAATATTGCCAAGATTGTACAGTATTTAACTGGCAGAGCCTCCAGATGGTTGAACTCCCAAGGGGAAGAAGAAAAGCTTCAAGTTAGAAATGCAG
>NW_027186366.1:2914044-2924769 GCF_028583685.1 Petaurus breviceps papuanus
GGGGGGGGGGGGGGGGGGAGTTGATCCGTCCCTTTGAGGCTAGTGTGCTAGTGTTCATCTGTGGTGGTAGGAAGGAAAGCCAGCCCCTGGCTGTGCTGGTGACACAGTGTGCAATCATTATGAAACAAACCAAGTCAAACCTGAATATGCTCCAATTAGTGGTGAAGCTGGTGATGGTTTTTAAAGAGGGAGTCAGAAAGGGAACTAGATGTGGGAGGGGGAAAGGAGAGATGAAGAGAAAGGGATGGGGATGAAGGGAGAGAGACACACAGAGAGACAGAGAGAAACAGAGAGAAGGGGATGGGGGAGGGGAGAGAGGCAGAGAGAACCAAGGCTTGAATCCCATTTATCCCTTAAGGGATCATGGGCTTGCTCTGGGCCATTGGCAAAATGAAGGGGGTAGGCTAGATGAAATCTGAGGTCCCTTCCATCCCATTGCCCCCCGGCCCCCCCAATCTATGATCCTCTTGTTGCATGGACCCTGAGCCTCCCCCAGCCTCCACTTGCACCCCAGGCAGGGTGTCTGGAGTTCAGCAGGAACTTGTCCCCTTTCTGATGTAGAATTCCTAAGCCCTCAGCAGTGTGCCTCCCCCATAAGTGTTGTTTGACATTAGTCGGTCATGCAAACACCCCCCATGCCAATTTGTGACACATTTTTCTCTCAGGACTTCCCCACAGAGTCTGAGGAAAGAGCCCACGTGTGGCCAAGAGGTAATCTGTGACTTCTGGTTGCTGGAAGCCTTTTCTCCCCTTTGTGGGGGTGTTCACGAGCTTTCCAGTAGGCACAGGGTAACTGTTTGGCTCCTTTCCTCAGTGGGCCTACTTTGCTTCCAGCTCCCAGTGCTGTCCCTGTCACCTCCACTGTAAGGATGCTAACAACAAAAAATGCTACCTTTGCTCATCTAAGTGATTGGGCTCTCCTTTGGTTGAAGGGGGATAGAAGAAGCCACTTCTGGCCCTCTTCTCCCCCCTCAGGACATTCTTTCTCAGGCTAGGGGTTTCCTCCAAGCTGGCAGGCTGCAGAGTAGCCTAGTGCTTTTATAGAGCACCCACAGGGTGTGACCAAGTTCCTCCCCTATCTGAAGAGACTTCTCTTATACCTAATTGAAATGCCTTAGATTGACTGGCTGGTTGGTTGATTCAATAGGGGTGTTTAGGCTTTATTCACACCTTCTGACTTGATTGACCCAATGGAACCTCCACCAGATAGAGGTATCAGAGCTAGGTGGGATGGGGACAACTGACTGACTCCCTCACCCCGACTCTCCCACCCCTACCCCCTTACACCAAGATCTTAAGAAGAAGAAGAGAACAGAGCCTGTGCATTATTTGATGTGCATCCCATAGGTGACTGGCACTAGGAGGGGACTCTCAGGGGCCCAGAGAAATTTCCTGGTGGGTGTGGGAGTAGTGGCTTCTAAGGTCAGACCAGGAGGGCCCCATGATGAAGGAGCTGACCAAACAGCCTTCTCCTCATTTTAGTCTTTCTTAGATCACTTCTCAACCTTTCTATCCTCACCACCCCTTCCACTCTTAAAAATTATTGAGAACCCCAGGACCCCACAGGGCTTTTGTTTATATATGTGGGGGGACTTGGAGCATGTTCAACAATTGATGCAGGGCTGAGTAAGTCCTGGACTGTGGCTGTGACGGAGAACCAGGAGTGCCATGAGAAACTAAACACAGGTAGAAGCACACTGAGCAGAAGCATGTCTAAGGACTTTTATAAATTGATGAAGGATGAAGGGAGCAGAGCCAAGAAAATACTTTATACCCTCACAACGATTCCCTCAAAACAAATGGGGTGAGAGCCCCATGGAGTGAGGGCTGTGGCCCCCATGCAGCGTGGGGTGCAGGGGTAGGACTTGGAAAGCTGGCAGAAGACATCCTGAGCCTCTCCTCTCCAGGGAGACTTGCTTTCCTGCCAGGAGGAGGAGCAGGAGGCTTTCCTCAAAGAGAGGGGGGGTCCTGGGCTAGAATGAAATCTCTCTGACCCCATCAATGCTATTAGTCTCTGGGATGAGCTTCAGGTTCAGTCTCATTTCTGATGGCTATTTTAATATTTGAGGAGGAGGACCTCAAGCTCTATTTGATCCCTTTCCCTCCAAATATTAATTCCACAATGAACACATATTGCAATTATCAAAGAAAATTTGCTATCCGAGTAGATAGCAAAACAAAAATGAGAGTAAGTTTAACTAAGAGAAAGTGTTATCAAACAACACAGAGTGAAGGAGCTCTCCCACGGGGAGTAAGATAACTCAGCTAAACTGAGAGAGTCCCAGACCCCACCCAAGGGGATGCTCTCAAAGTCTCCAGGTAGCAGCTGGGAATAGGGCCAGGATGGAGATGGCACGCCCCTCTCTTTTTCCTTCAGACACCTGAGGAGGAGTGGGCTTGGTTCACCTTCTCTCTAGAAACTGGAAGCCAGGAGCCGGGCAGACCCCAGGACTGATTAGACTCAAGCTCTCTCACCCTCACAAGTGAGGAGGGGGAGGACCACTGGTCTCCACTGATCAGGAGAGAGTCCCTACCCCAGGGCTTACACCAAGAACTGAGAGATGTAGCAAGTATGATCTACATAATGACCATTGATGATTGCAGAAGGCTGATGATGCGATGTCCATTGGGTATCCAATGGATAGCAAAAATGGTGCCCATTTACAGCGAGGAGACAGTTGGGGGGGGGCGGGGAGGGAATGAGACGTGCAGATAGTCATAGGGGGAATTTGTCTTGCTTGACTGTATATTTGTTACCAGAAATTTGATTTTCTTTTTTTTTTCAATGGAGTGGGTGATGTGAGGGAGAGAAGATTGATTTCTGTTCTTTTGAAAAACAGCAAGTTGGGTGCCAAATGTGAGGGACGTGGCATGCATTATCAGGTGTCACCATGGCTTTCTTATTCTCTCTGAACTGTGTTACCCGGTGATAAGAGACTTCTCTTGAAACAGGAATGATCTGTAAATGTGGTAATATCAAAATAAAACACATCCACATAACTGCATACGATTCCCTCGTGACCCTGCTGGAAGGGTCTCTGGGACTCTGGCTTGTTGGCCCACTCTGAGTGCTGTGAATAAACTAGATGGACCTTTATTCTTCCTCTGCTCTGGGGAGCGAGAGCTGCATCTGAAGACTGTAAGAAGGAAGTCATGGGAGAGGTAAATGCCAGCTGTACATGCATGGGAAATGAGAGATGACAGCACTTTGGGAGAAGCCGACAGTTGGTGGGCTGGGAGTGTAATTAGGTGCAAGTGGGAAGACAAGGTTGGAATCTCTGACGGGCATAAGGCATTATGCTAAATCAATTGTTGATCAGGCACAAAAGTAAAGATGAAAGAACTAGAACTCCCCCCCTCCCATCACTAATTTAGAGTAAACCAAGATGAGTCTTATTCTATAAAGCCTGGTACCTATCACCTTTATAATACCGTGTTTCCCCGATAATAAGACACTGTCTTATTATTTTTTTGGACAGAAAAACACCAGAGGGCTTATTTTCAGGGGAGGGCTTATTTTAATGAACATTGACAGCAATTTAAATAAACAGGCAAATGTGAACAAAAAAATGTACCTTTATTCAATAATGATCATGTCATCTTCTTCAACAACATCGTCATAAGTGACCATACCCTGAATTCCGTCCTGGATGTCTTGCGCCTCCATTTCCTTCAGAAGAAGTGGACCCAATCTGTCATGTCCAGCAATATAGCTCTCTTTAAATGAATATGTCTTGTCCAGGTAACCTGCTCGTAGTGCCTTGGCGACACAGCTGTCAGTAATTTTATCCCATGACTTCTTCACCCAAGTCACGACTTCTTGCAGACAAGGTTTCACAAAGTTTCCATGCTGATTTCTTTCCATTCTATTTTCAATGTAGTCATTGACTTCCATGCACAAATGGTCCTTGAATGGCTTGTTTATTGCAATATCAAGGGTCTGGAGATAGGCAGTCATTCCTGCAGGAATCATTACTTGATCTATTCTTCTCTCTGCAAGGAAGTTGTTCATTTCTTTAGTGCGGTGAGTGCTGGCTGAATCCCAGACTATCAGACCTCTTTGGTTACCTTGCATAACAAGTGGCAGCATTAAATCAACCCACTTTCTTATAACGGCTTGTGTACACCAGGCTTTTTCGGTTTCAAGAACGTAAATGCCAGAATCACGTTCAATCTTATCTTTCTTGCCCTTACTGATGATTAGAGGTGTGGCTTTCTTTCCATCCAAATGAATTGCCAAAACACAGGTGACCCGTGCACTTTCATAGCCAGTGGTGGGAATGTAGATTGACGTTGCACCCCTGTGATGAATTGTTGTTTGAGATCCTTGTCCCATAAACACTGCAGTTTCATCCATAGCAATCATATTACAGGTTTGGTACTTGGAAATGTCGATCCTATCAATAAAGGACTTGAATGCAAGTGCACGTTTAATAACTTCAGCATCTTCCAGCTTAAACAGTGTTGTTGATCTTCTTAGGGACAGTTCATACCATTGAAGGAAACCGTCCAACCAGTGTTGTGATGCTTTGAATCCTTCTGAGACCATTTCAAACTCTGGTGCCATTGAAAGGGCAAATGCTTGTATATCAGCCCTGTGCACAACCAAGGCCTTTGCTCTCCTGTCAGCAATCCATTCACCAATGAGGATCTCCAAGTCAGGATACAGGGGCTGCTGACCTGATCTAGACCTGTGCTTTTTCCCTTTTCCCTCATCCGCCTGTTGATTGAGGTTATTATAATCTGCTCTCCATTTTCTGACCATTTGAAGATCCAAAAGTTTTTCTTTGCAGAAAACTGTGACTCCTCTACAATTGCTTTCTTATACTCAACAGTATAGCGTAGCTCTTTCTTTTTGTACTCATGTCTGGGGGTCAAAACAGACAGAATAATAAAATTATGACCATCAGTCCTTCTTTTCACTCCATCATGTCCCCTGAGTTCTTCTTTTTTCCTCCACCATGCCCTTTTTATCCTCCATCATGCCCCCTCACTCCCACTTACATACCGGGTTTTTATGTTGTCCTGCCTCAGCTCTCCTCCGCGGCACAGCTCTCAATGGCGCCAGCAAGCAAATCACTGGGGAAGAACAGGATGATGCGCTCACTGCTGCAGGTCTGATTGGATGCAGCTCGGAGCGCAGCGTGCGTTTCACGGGGGCGGAGGGGACGGTGCATACAGAGGGTACTGTAATGTAGCATGTAGCGCAGGGGATCACCTTCACTACAGTAGCAATCTCAATAGGGCTTATTTTCGGGCGAGGGCTTATTTTAGAGGAATCTTACACGGTAAGGGGAGGGCTTATTTTTGGGATAGGTCTTATTATCGGGGAAACACGGTAGGACCTCCATTGCATTCTCCAGCAGGACTCCAACCCTTTCAAGTTAGGAGACTCAGGCAGAAGAGAGGACTTGCAAGGGCAAGTGTCAGGCTACAGAAGCATGGTGCTCTCCCTTCCAAATAGCAAGCCAATGAGGAAAGTCAAGGAGGAGCCAAACCCAACAAGGTCCATCAGCATTGTCGAGGGTTTTTAAGCCATGTTGGAGGAGAGAAGGATCTATAAAGATCAGGGATGAGGCCACCATCACACCTGGCTTATTCTTCTTTTTCCTTTCTCTGTCAAAAGCAATGACCTTGGGGCTGAAGGGACAAAGCAAGCAATAGGGAGCTGATAAAAAAGGTAAGGCCACAGTAAGGGGGCACCTGGCTTCTGCAGAGGAGCTCAAGTCACCTTGAACCACATCCAAAGTCGGCAAGGATTTATTAAGTGCCTGCTGTATGAAGTGCCTTACTTATTTGATCCCCACAACCACCCTGGGAAGTAGGTGGGACTATTATCCCTCTTACTGGTGAGGTAACTGAGACAAGGTTAAGTAACTTAACCAGGGTCACTCAAACAGAAAGTGCATGTGTCCTCCTGACTCCATGCCTAGGACCCTCTTCACTGCACCCCATCTCTGATTCTTGGCAGAGGCTAGGAAAGCAAAAGAATGGAACACTTCAGGTCTTGAAGGATCAAAGAAGAGGCAAGGAGGATTGAGGAGAGACAGAGAGACAGAGATTGATAAAATGACAGGGAATTATCATTTGAAAAAGAAGCTCAACATCATTACAATTTATTTATAATTGTAATCCAAAAAGGAAATTGAGAGTTGAAGATTATGGAGGCGGCAATGGGTGCTGGTGAGCTCCAACACATGTCCCACCTGTAGGTGGCTGGGATAGAGGGGCAGCTGAGGAGGCTGAGGACCTCAGAGGTCAAGGAGCCTTGCTCATGGCCCCAAACAAGAGGGCAGGAGCAGGGTGAGGCAGAAGCCTGGGAGCTCCGTGAGGAAAGTCTTGAGGGGGGGTGATGCATGTGGACAGGCTGAACCTGTAGGAGGCAATATCAGAGGGAGGCCAGGGGAGCTGGGAGCATGGGGAAGCCTCTTCCTGGCTGCAGGTGGGGGGCAGGGGCAGAGCATGAGAGAAGGAGCAGCAGGATTGGGAAGAATGGCCAAGGATTCCAACCCATTCCATTCTATCAGCTCTTTTTAAGTGCCCAGAATGTATAAAGCACTGACTGTGAGAGGTGGTTGGGAAACAGACACAAAAAGGAAAGAATCCCTCTTTCTTCCATTCTGCTGGGAGGTACAGCACACACAGAAAGCAACATAATTCAAGGAAAACTGAGATGGGTGAGAACACCGTGGAATAGGTGAAAGAGTTGACTCTGGGTTCACATTGAGCTGGGTAATGCTGGGCAGGGGATGTCTCCTCTTCAGGCCTCAATTTCCTAATCTGTCAAATATGGCCTCCAAGTTCCCTTCTAGCTCCAAACCTTCATTCTGTGAACAGACAGGGAGATGAAATCAGGGAAGACTTCACAGAGGAGGCAGCACCTGAACAAGAATTCTCAAGTCTAGAGCTAAGAAGGGTGTTCTCTGGGCATGGATAACAAAAGCAGGAGAGGACAGGTTGAGGGGAATAGGATGAACTATGGCTGGGGACATCGTTGGGGGCCCAGCTGGGAAGGCCTGAAATGCCGGGCTAAGAAGTCTGCCTTTTATCCTGCAGACAATGAGGAGCCACTCCAGGTTTTCTGAGCAGTGAAGTAATATGACCTCTGTCTTATAAAAATAATTCTGGCCATTGTGCGGAGGATGGACCGGAGAGGAAAAAGTCTAGAGGCGCAGAGACCAAGTGAGAGCTTAGGACAGTTGTCCAAGGGCTGTTGTTTGTTCTTGAATCAGAGGACCAGTGGCCTCGGGGGTGACGTCCTGGCTTGTGCATGAGCTGGACGGAAGCGAGGCATAACCGCTAGCCTCGTGTCTCTCTCATGGAATCAGCGCCAAAATCGCTAGCCTTGTGTCTCTCTCGTGGAATCAGTGCCAAAATCGCTAGCCTCGTGTCTCTCTCGTGGAATCAGAGCCAAGGCAAGACATCAAGCATTGATTAAGAGCTTTCTGTATGTCAGGCACTGGAGGTAGAATCTGTTGTTTGTCCTGTTCCCAGGCTTTCTCCCTGATGGGCAGCATTGGCTTCTCACCACATTCAACTGTTGGCTTGTCTGGGTGTTACTTCCGAGCTCTCCTCACTCAGCGGGTGTGCTATTAGGCCTAGGCTGGAAGAAGCCTTGCCTATCTGACTCCCTCACAGCCTCATTTCTGACATTCGTCACCTCCAGGGAAGATATGGCAGGAGACTGAGACCTTCGAGTTTCAACCCCTTAAGGAAACTACTCTCAGAGGGGAGGGAGTCAGAGAGTGAGTGATAAGGAAAAGAAGGAGAAATAAGATCTCAGGAAGAAGAAAACTCAAAGACCTTGGGTATGAGCAGGTAAATCAACAGAAAACACATCAATAGCGGAAGGAAACGTGACCTCCAGACCTAGTAAACAAGTTCCGGGATTGGTGAATAAACGCTACAAAATGAAAGAGAGTGATCCGATGCTTGGTGATCAAACCAAAGGAGAACGTGAAGCCATGGCTTGCTGTTCCTGAGAGGCTCAACAGGGAAATGAGAATCATGTAAAGTGGGGATAATAATAGTTGTGCTCCCACGGATGGTGTCACTTTTACAAGCCAAAGAGTGTGCCCATCCTTAGCTCAGAATAAGACATTTCACATTGGGATCTCGGGATCACAGATGTGGAGGCAGAAGGGACATCAGAAGACATCTCTTCCACTCTTCTCAGTTTATAACTGAGGAGGTTAAGTGATGTAGGTCTCAGAAGTGAGATTTGAACCCAGATCTTGTGATTCCAGAGTCAGGGCTCTTTCTACATGTGGCATTGCCCTTTTAACCAAATAGCATAAGGTATGAAGTGACAAGAAAAGATCCCACCCCTCTGCACACATGGGATGCCAGACCACAAGTGCATGGTAGCTCTGGATGCAGAGAAAATGCCAACATGACAACACATGTGACCAGGGTGAGGCCTGGATATCACTGTACCCCAAGTCCCCCCCTTCCTTCCAGTGCCTTCCTCTGCTCATTGTTTCCTCCCTATCTGTCCTGGAGGTAGCTTGCTTTGTGTGTCCCCCATGAGACAGGGCCTGCCTTTTGCCTCTTTATGGTCCCCAGGGCTGAGCACAGTGCTTGGCACACAGTAGGTGCTCCTACTTGACTGTACCACTCTCAGGGCTGCATCATCTCTGCTGGGCATTGTATTTCCACCCTGCTACCAGCTGCAGGTGCTGCCCCCCCCCAGGGCCCCCTGTTCCTCTCAGGCACTGTTTGCTGTAGGTGCAGTGGCTGGTAAGCTTGACCTGAGGAAGAGAGGGCTGAAGTTCCTTCAGGGAATAGCTGAGTGCTAAATGTCACAAACAGAAGTCAATAAGAGTCAGTCTAATGTATAATCTACATCTGATTTCTTAATGTCTCAGGGAAGGGGAAGGGAGGGAGGGAGGCATAGAATGTGCAACTCAAAACTGTAAATAAAAATGCTTAAAAAACTGGAAAAAAAAAAAGAGAGTCTACTCTTTCCATGACTTTTCTTCTAGTGCTAACGTGATAGACCAAGCCCACACTTATTATCTGCTTGGGGTTAGGAAATTCCTTTTAACCTCTGTCATTCTGTGTTCCCCAATCCATTTTAGGGAGCCCACTTATTGGAAACCAGACAGAAGCCATGGGTGGTAGGGAGGAAGAAACCTTTCCTGATTGGCGTGCCAATAAAACTAGAGGCAAGAATAGAAGTGGGGGAAGCTGGCTCGGCTTGGCTTTCCCCTTGTGCTGTCTTCCTATCTTTGTTATATGTGTTAACCCCACAAGACCACTGGCTGTTGGACATTCCAGCCAGCACAGAATACTAGGCCCTCTATCCCCCCTCCCCTCCCCACAGTGAACCAGAGATCTGGTCAGCCACTGGGCAGGCAGACAGACGCCAATGTGAGAACTGCATGGGCCGGGTGTCAGTGCCTCAGCCCCACTGAACAGTGCTCTTCTCACTAGGCAGAGAAAGGGAACGTTGGTGGAAGGACAGACTGTATCAGCCTTGGGGACAGAACCCCCAGTTTCTGTCAAGCTGCCTTCGGTGTGTTTCTGGAGGTTTCCCACACTGATTCCTGAGTGCACTGGCTAACACCATTTTTTGTCGTGGCTTCTTTTCCATTTCACTGGAATGTGGGAATTTTTGCTGATAAGGTGGCTCAGCTGCTCCCATGGGCAGACCAAGGTTGCTTAATCTGGCTTCTGTTTTCCCGGGCAGCAGGAGGCCAGATGGTGCTTTCTAGGTCCCCTCTCCCCATCTCTTTTCTGACTGGCTTTGTCCAGTTATGGGCTTGGGGGGCTGCCTAGGCCAGCTTGGCCCAGGGCAGCAGACACTGAGGCTCTCCTTGTCCTCTGTCTCCCCACCTCTCAACCAGAGTCTAGCAGGGGGTAAAAGACATTTCCATAAATGACTCCAAGACCGACCATGCTAAATTGGAGGCTGTGTGATGTTGGATGTGGAATGAGAAGGCCAGGCCTCTCACCCTGGTTTTAGCACTTCTCAGCCATCTTACCCATTTCTCTTTCTTGCCCTCAGTTTCCTCATCTGGAAAATGGACTTGATATCTTGAAAAGACCTCTTCCAAGTGTGTCTCTGATGCGCATGGAGGTCCAGCAGCGCAAGGACAGCTTCAGTTCTGGTACCTGTACCTATGGTAGCTGCCCGGTGAAATAAATGCCCACAGAAGCAGTTTGATAAAACGACCCCTCTGAGGTTTCACCCTTTACAAGCTCGCCTTTCCCATCTTCCTCCAGGCCCTTTGGGGAGCAGCCACCCTGGCCCCTCTGCGCCCAGCATCCCTCGGCTTTTGTGTCGTTTCTGCATGTCCTCATGCGTGCACGAGGTCCTCCTTCTCAGCCTTTTCTTCGGGTCCCCAGAGCTCAGGAGCATGCCCAGTACTTGTAATGGCCTGACTGATAAAAGTCTCTTGATTGAATTCTCCAGAGCGATGATGTCCTCAGAATGAGCCCATCAGGGCCTCCCGCTCCCCTTCTTCGGAGCCGTCCGGCTGTTTCCACGAAGCTGGGGTCCTGGTTCCCTGAGCGGCCTCTGCGGCTTCTCTCCGGCTTTTGGGGACGCCACCTGCCACCTCCCCGCGTCCTGCTGCACCTTCCTGGGCTCCATCCTGCCATGGCCTGAATGACTGCCCAAGCCCAGACCTCGCGTCTCCAACAAGTCCCCTAGGCTTAGGCTGCAGGTGTCCTTCCCCCGCCTCCGCTAGAGGGCGCCCCACCCCCATCCTTCAAGGCCTG
>NW_027186366.1:2924779-2952528 GCF_028583685.1 Petaurus breviceps papuanus
GCCTCCGCTAGAGGGCGCCCCACCCCCATCCTTCAGGGCCTGCCCACCAAGTTCAGCTCCACTGCTGCCCCTAGGCCTTCGTTCAGCCGCCTGCAGCGCGGGAGTGAGCCGGCCGGCCCTTCACAACCGTTCCCGCCTTGCTCCCCACCCTGCTGACCCAGGCGTCGGGGCTGCGCCAGCGCCTCTGGGCTCTGGGGTGCCCCGCGGCTGGCTCACTCTGTGCAGCCCCCTGAGGGCAGGGTCCGCCTCCTGCCTTTCCCTGCACCCCCAGACACACAGTAGGCGCCTCACACAGTAGGTGCTTCACAAGCATTTCCCCCTTAATGGCGGCACAGGAAAGCTTGGGGGAAGGAAAAGGAGGAGCAGGAGGCCCAGGGGGCCCCTGTCTGCCAAGCGGCGGGAGAGGAGGAGGGAGCCGCAGGACCCGAGTTCAAATGCAGCCTCGGACCACGCTGCAGGCCTCAGGAGACGGCCAACCCCATGGGGGCCTGGCGAGGAAGGAGGGTGGAGACCACAAGGGGAGGGGGAGAAAGCATCCTGCTTTACACGTCAGGAAACTGAGGCAGGCCGACCTGAAAGCGCCTGAGGCCGAGTGCCCCCTCAGCTCTTGGGCGCCCCCTGGCGGCGTCCTGGCTGAAGGGAGAAAGGCGGGGCGGGGGCGGGACGAGCTGGAAACCCCGCCTAGAGTCATCATGGCGGGAGCGGCTTCGATCGCACCCCGCCTCTTCCGGCGGGCCGTGACCCGGAAGGACTCCCTCCCTTCCGGTGGCGTCTCCAGGCAGCGGCGGCCGTCTATGCTCGGTCTCCAGGTATGGAGGGCGTGGGGGGAAGGGTAGGGGTCAACGGGGGTCAGCGGGCGGGGGCGGCCCTTCTGGCCAAGCCCCGCCCCCCTGCTCAGCCTCAGTTTTCTCGTCTGTCAAATGGGAGCAAGGGGAGGACCTCCCTCCACCGCTGCTCCGGGCATGCAGCAGGTGATTAAGAAACGCAGCTGGAGGCAGTGCTCCGCCTCCCCCCCTACCCGACGGGGGAACTGAGGCAGGCGGCTGTGGGGGGGGGGGGCCGAGGGGAGGGCCCCCGTGGACCTCCAGCTCCGCCGCCCGGAAGGCGTGAGTTCCGATGCGGCCTTAGCCCCTGGAGGCCCCGCCCACCGCGGTCTCGTCCCGGGCGGGGCGGCTCCTCTTCGGGGCTCCCCCCTCCCCGGCCCGCACTCCCTCCCTGACGCCTCTTCTCCGGTCCCCCAGGCCGCGGGCGTCATGTTGGAGGACAGCCCGAGCCCGGGCCCGGAGCCGCCCTTCTCCCTGAGGACAGCGGCGCTGCGCGTGTTCGACCTCCCGCTGGCCTGGTACCGCTCCCTGGTGCAGGTAAAGCCCGGGGCGAGGGCGGGCCTCCCCTCCCCGAGCCCCGGAGCCCCGGCTCTGCTCCGCGCTCCCTCCGCCCTCACCTGGCTCGGTCCCGCGTGCCGATGTCAGAAGGAAGGGCCTCTGGCCCCGGGACCCCCGGGCTCCTGGTGCGGGCGGAGTGCGCGTGCAGTGGCGCTCCGTGCAGCTGAGCCCGGCGGGGCCCGTTCAGTGATGGGGCCTCGGCAGCAGCTGCGCTCACTGCTTTGTGAGTTTGTGTGACAGGGATGGCGAGGTCATGCCGGGACACCCGTGTGAGTTCAGCAGGATGGGTAGGCAGATTCGGGGGTGCCGCTGAAATGGACACCTTCGGTAGAGTTTATTTTCCCCCAACTGTGAGTAAAAGCGGCGTCATTCCGGCTTTTTGTTTTAGGTTTTGAATGACAGATTCCACCCTTTCCTCCTCCCCCGCCCTCCCCCTTCTCCGAGACGGTAAGGGACCGATACAGGTTATCCGTGTGCAGCCATCCTGGGCAGGAAAAGGAAGTGAGCCCTGGCGTCTTACAGCGCCCTTCGGCACTGCCTTGGGTGTGTGTCACTGAGAAGAGCTAGGGCATGCGCGGGGGATCGTCGTGCAGTGTTACTGTTACTGTATGTGTTACTGTTACTGTATGCGTTACTGTTACTGTTGCCCTGTGCTCTCCCGGCTGCTCGCGCTGCCCCAGGCTCATAGCACAGTAACATTCCTCACACGCACACGGCACACGCCGCAGCTTGTGCAGCCCTCCGCTAATGGATGGGCGCCCCCTCAATTCCCAGTCCTCCGCCGCCACAAGAAGAGCTGCCATAAATATTTCTGTGCAAATAGATTCTTTTGCTTTTTAAAAAAACCTCCTTCAGATGCAGCCCCAGCAGTGGTGTCGCTGTATCAAAGGGTGGGCACAGTTTTCTAGCCTCTCCAGAGCAGTTGGATCAGCTCACAACTGCACCAGCACTAGGGTTCTGGTTTTCCCACATTCCCCTCCAACGTTTATCATTTTCCTTTTCTGTCACAGCCAGTTGGATAGGTGTGAGGGTAGTACCTGAGATCTGTTTTAAGTAGCTGCTAAATTCTTTTAAATGACAAGAATGGCATTTTTATAATATAATTTTAGACTTGTCTTTAGGTATGATATTCAGTAATAACTTTATTTTTTTAAATTTTGCTTTCTATAAATACCCTATTACTTTGTAATAAACATGTATTGAAAATACATTTTTCTTAACCTTTACTGTTATATTAGTAAACAGATGAAAACTTATTTTTTAAAATTTTCATTGCATGTTTCTATTGGAGTGGAACAGTTACCATGTATTGCCTACAATTACAACTTCAAATAGTGCAAATTTAAATAGTGTGACCCCTCATGGGATCTGCTCGTTGTGTTTGTGGGCTGATTTTCCACATGTAATGTAAGTTTCTTGAGGACAGGGACCCTTGTTTTTTTTCCTCATCTTTTTTTGGTCATCCTAGGATAGTGCCATAGGAGGGGCTTGCTAAAAACTCCTTGACTGATTGGCAGGTCTGGCAGTGGCTGACTCAATGAAGAGGCTTTCCTTGTTTGTTAGTAGCTTGGAAGGAGGCCCTCCAGGAGGCTTCTGGAGAGCTGTTGCTGGCCTTCTGGCCTGCGGGTGATACAGAGCTGGGGGCAGGAGCTAACACATACATACATACGGAATCAGGGGTCAGAAAGGTCTTGGTGACTTGGAACCTCAGGATGAGCCTCATTTCACAGACTAGGGATAAATTCGCATCTTACACTTACATTGAAAAGACTCAGTTTTACAAGGATGAGATGGAGGAGGGGTGGAGAGAGACCGGTTTTCTGAGAACGAGCTGTGGCTTTGAATGGCTGAGTCAGTGGTGAGGGGTGGGGACCATGACCTTGGTGCAGGAGTTACCACAACAATAAGTATTTCACAAAAGTTGTTTTGTCTGGAGGGGGGTTTAAAAGTTTGAGCAGGAATACTAAAAAGACAAATAGCTATTCTCCTCTGAACTTTGGAGATGAGAGAAAAGACCAGCCTCACAGTCACATGCAAACTCTACAATAAAAAGAAAGTTGCAGAATGAAAAACAGAATCACCTTCATGTTGTTTTCAGGGAACCTACTCAACTCTGAAGGCCTTTCCAAAGGAAAGGAGGGTCTACAGTCTTCCCTTTTGCTGCCAAATTGTGGAAAGCAGGCGTAGTCCTGATGATTTCCATCAGAGATAAATGAGGTTATTCTAAACGGATAGAAAGTTCTGGTCAGAATGAGACTTCATCTTTTTGCTTTCTTGAGCTTTTCCTGCTGCACTGTGTGCAGCCCCCATGCTGGCCCTCTGTTGGAGGTCACTCTCACTACCCGCCTGGTCCCTTTCCTCCTTAAGCACACAGCTCCCGGACAATGCCTCCCACAGTCGTGCTCACTGGCCAGGTACCACATTGCACTTGTCCTCATGCTGAGAAGATTCCAAGATTTACCTCCCCATGAGCGAGGAATTTTGGAGGAGCTGTGACTTGGGGTCACAGAAAGTGCTCTGCAGTTTCTCAGAGGCAGTCTGGATCTGTTCAGGGTAGATGGGCCGATGGCCCATGTCAGTGGCTGTCCACGCAAGTGCGTGTCCCGCTGAACAGGGGTATTCTACCGCTGCTTGGTTTTTCTCTGCGATTGTGGATCTCATTGAGGAGGCCCTCATGTTTAGGACTTGTTGTAGTCAGTACACTGCTGTTGCAATGGGCATTCTTAAACTATTTTTTACTTTTTTCAGTTAGCAGAAATCTGCTTCTCTTCTGCACCCTCCTGTTCCCCAACCCCCACCAACTAAGATGGAAAGCCAGATAGAACTCCTGCTGTATATAGTCAAGCAAAGCAATTTCCCCGTTAGCCAAGTCTGCCCCCCAGCGTCATGCAACATTATTGGCTCTTGGTCCCTCTCTCTAAGGAGGTGGGAGCATCATCACTCCTCTGGAGTCACGGGTGGTCATGCTGCGTCTTTGCCACATTTCTCTCTGTAAATTGTCCCCCTGGTTCTGTTTGCTTCACTTGGCCTCAGTTCGTATAAGTCTTTCCAGCTTTCTCTGCAATCATCTCCTTCTGGAATCATCTCTTTCTTACAGCACAGTGGTGTTCTGTCACATTTCGTATACCATCGCTGTTCAGCCATTCCCCAGTTGATGGGCATCCTCTCAGACTAATTCTTTGCCTCCTCAGAAAAAGCCATAGAGATTTTTGTGCATCCTTAGTTAGAACTCACTTTGCTTATGACTGATCCTTCTCAGTTTACTCTCTCTCTGACTCCCCTTTCTCTTCTTTTCCTCCTATGTCCCTGTTGAGTGAGATTTACTTCTGTTCCCAGCTCTGTGCGTCCTTTCCTCCTCTGACCAATTCAGATGAGAGTGAGGTTCAGGGATCGGCTTCCCCCCTGCTTGTTGGTACAGATTTCTACTTATGGAGCATCGGCCCAGGAGTCAGGAGGACCTGAGTTCAAATGCAACCTCAGACACTTAATACTTACTAGCTGTGTGATCTTGGGCAAGTCACTTAACCCTAATTGCCAGCCTTTCCTCCTCCAAAAAAAAGACCAAGAAAAATAATAATAGATTTCTACTTGTGCCCCCTCATCATGTGAGATAATTTTCCCTAAATGCGCGATCCCCCCTTCCCCCTCCTTTTGCCGTGTATTCTCCTCTCTTTACAGTCTTAAGATCCTCGAGACATAACCTGTCCCAGGCCTTGTCTCCTTCTGTGATCCCTGATGAAGACAGGGCTCAGGGGGCACGTGGATCATCTCACTGTGTCCAAATGTAAGCTGTTTGTCCATTCATTGTTCATTCATGTTTTCAGTTTCTCCTGACTTTTGTGTTTGAACTTCAGGGTTTCTCTCCAGCTTTCTTTGGACTTTTCACTAGGAATGCTGGGGAAGTCCTCTATTTCATTAAAGGTTCGTTTTCCCCCCTAACATTATACTCAGTTTTGCTGGGTAAGTTATTATGAGCCCATATCCTTTGCTGTCCTCACAAGTTCTTCAGTCCTTGATGGTGGTGGCTGCCAAATCCTATGTGATCGTGACTGTGACTGCTTGGTAATTGAATTCTCTCTTTCTGGCTGCTTGTTGGATTTTTGTGATGTTCCTGGGAATTTTCATTTAGGGATTTCTTTCAGGAGGTGATGGATAGATTCTATTTCCACTTTCCCCTCTGGTTCTAAGAGATCTGTACAGATTTCTTTTAAGATTTCTTGAAATAGGATATCCAGGCTCTTTTTTGGGTCATGGTGTTCAGATAGTCCAGTTATTTTTTTGATGGATAATTTTCTTAAAATAAGTTTTTATTGATATTTCCTGTTTCTGTTATCCAAATATCTCTGTCTCTCCCTCTCCCAGGGAACCATCCCAGATAAGAAATAATCTTTTTTAAGGAAACAAAATCAGCACAGCTGGTGGTTATATTGAAAGGATCTGAAGCAGTGCAGTCTGTAGTATATGTGGTCCTCTCACTTCCATGAAGGAATCTTCTCAGACCTTGCTGGATTGTTGTTTACTTTTGATTTTTAGCAGGGGGCTCTTCCTTCCAGCCACATTGTTTTCTCTGCCCTGCTTCAGTCCAGTGGTCCTGTTTCCCAGATCAGTGGTTTTCATCGTAAGATACCTCGCCTTCTCTTCTTGTCTTGGCTTCTGTGGGGTCCACTTGGATTTTGGGGAGTTTGTTGCTTGGACTCAGCCTCGTGGGCCGAGCTCTTAACTCCCTTCCCAGGCATTCTTACTGCTTGTTTTGCTTTCTAACATGTAAGTGTTCTTTCTTAAACTCTTGTTTCATTTCTTCCAGGAATTCTAGTTGGATTTGTGCCCAGGTTCTGTTTTTCTCAGAGGCTTTGCATGTAGGTGCTTTGGAGCCCTTCTCTTCTCGAGGGTTTGTTTCTTGAGTGTCCTCGACAGTAAAATGGCTTTTTATGGAAGTGGTTTTTTTTGTTTGCTTATTCTTCCTCACTCAGACTTGATGTGAAGACCAGGCTCTGGTGCTTCTGGAGGGAAGGCCTGCACTCCTCTTCTTGCTTCCCTCCTGGAGTATTTGGTGGACAGGTCGCTCAGTCCAGGCACCTGCCGTCTGTCAGCGCTCCCAGGGTGCCCCGATTTGGTTCAGTCTCAGTGCTGCCCCTCTGGCCTGAGTTCTGCCAGTCCTGAGCTGCAGGATCCTGGTTGATGCTGCTGGCCTAACCCCCATCTCTAGCCAGTGGGCCTAGAGGCTCCATTCCTAGGTTCAGTGCCCAGGGACTTCTTCTGCTTTGTGCCTCTGGGTACAGGTCCCCACCTCAGTCTGCCCTGGGACACTTGTGGCAGACATTCTTGCATTTGCAGGCCAGCCTGCCCCCCCCCTTCGGGGAGCCGGCCCTGGGGGCCAGGTCCTTTCCTGTGCTGGAGTACTCAGCCCATAGTGTGCCCCTGGCCCACAGACCTCCCTGTCTGTCTTCCTCTGCCAGGCTGGCCTGCAAATACAACCCCCTGGGATTTTTTCCTGGGTTTTCCCATCATGGTTCAGTCTGGTGTGTTTTCTGTTTGTTTGGTGAAGTTGGAGGGGGAGCTAGGCTGTATAGGGGCAGTGGACAGAACACTGGGCCTAGAGTGAGGATGACATGAGTTCTAATCCAGCTTCAGACATTTCCTAGCAGGGTGACCCTGGACAGGCCATTGAGCCTCTGTCTGCCTCAGTTTCCTCCCCTGTCAAATGAATGGGTTGGACCTGATGATTCAGTGACACACAGAAGGGAGCTCTGTACATGTGGGATGGAGCAGAGGGTCACTGAATGACCTCCTGCTGCGGTGCCTGCTTGTCTCACGACTAAGAGGCCTCTCCACTGACAGTCAAGAACTTTAGTAACAAAAGATTTAAAGTAGTCAATTTGTTATTTTTTTGAATGGGCTGCTGCTTTGTTTCTCTCTTTTCACCTTCTTTCCTTTCTCCCTTCTAGTCTCTCCCTTCCTCCTTTCTCTTTCTTCCCTCTCTCCTCCTTTCCTCCCTCCCTCCTTCCCTTTCTTTCATTTGTCCATTCACTCATTTGTTCATTTCAAGATTGGCTTTCCCTGCCTTGTCTGGGCTGGAGGTATGGGGGTTCCTCAGGGCCTGAGGCCTTGTGCCCAGGACCCTCAGAAAGCATAGCGTGCAGCAGCTCAGAGCTCCTTGGAAATCCCCTGCTTTGCCCTGCACTGGCTGGCCTTGAGAGCCAGGCATACTGGAGATACAGATGTCACAGGGCGGGGTGGGGGGTGGGGGGCACACGCCATGGCGTGTTGAGTCTTCTGTTGCTCTCTCACTCCCGACTTGATTCACTTTCAGATCAAATTCTCTCCTGGGGTCAAGAAGCTGTTTGCAGTGACCGCAGTGAGTGCAGTGTCTGTCCTTTTTCTGGCCCATCACTTTAAAAGAAGGCGTGGAAAGAAAAAAAGAAAAGGGTTGCCATGGGAACCTGGGCATCTTGCCCTGGAATGTGCGAAAACAGCAGCTTCTGAAAAAGGTAGGTGGGTGGGGAGGCCAAAATGAGCCTGGATAGTAAATCCTCCCAGATGCAGGGTGTCTCTGGTGGGGGCTGGGCCTGTGCTGTGGGGGATTCCCAGCATGGAACCTGCCAGGAGACAGGGCAGCTTGCCTAGCATGTGGGATCCCCTTGGTGGTCCCCGCTGGCTCGGATGGTCAGAGGGCAGACTGGACTCCCAGGCCAGGCCTGCCCGTGGTCATTACGTTGGACATAATCTTCATTGTCCGGTCATGTGTTGTCTTTTTTATTACAGAAGCAGCTCTCAGTTTTCACAAAACCCCATCACCCATGCTTTGGACTGGCTGTACATTTGGTCATTTTAAAGAATTTTAATGTATTTTTTCCCCTAATTATGTGTTAAAACAATTTATAACCTTTTTTTTTTTTTTTTACATTTTGGGTTCCAAATGTTCTCCCTCCCCTCTTCCTGAGCAATCCCACATAGGAGAAGAATCAAAGAAAAAGTGTGAGAAGCAGCCTGCTTCCGCCTTAGCCTCCGGCGCGAATGGCGCGCTTCAGGGGATTTTCACGTTTTGCTAGAATCTTCCTTCCCCCTTCCTTGTGAAGGTGCTGCCCTCCTCCCCCCCTCCTCGGGCTCCTTTGCGCCCTACGTTTCAGGCCTCGTGCCCCGTGGCTCCTTGTGCTGATACCCCTGGTGCAGGCCCGCCCGAGCTCTCTGCCTACTTTCTTCAGGAAGCCTGCCCTCTACTTGGCTGTCTGTCGCTCGTTAGTGGAGTAGGGTCTGTCCGTCCTCCCCAGAGCCTGGCCCCTAGGACATGCTTCAGTCATGTGGCTGCCCAGGCAGACATCTGACCCTGACATAGGAACCAGTCACAGCGGCCTTCCTGCGCCTCTCTGTCTGGGTCTATCCTTCCCCCATCAGCCCACCTTCTCCACGTTGGATTGACTGATGAAGAAGCTCAGCCCTGACCTCCTCTGACTCTGTGTGTGTTCTTAGGTTCCAGCTGTTCCAGCAGCCGACAGAACCTGACCCTGTCTCTGAGTTCGGCTAAAGACAAAGGGTCTCAGTCTGGTGTCTACAGCAATGGAGGCCTTTTCAGCAAATACTCGGGCTCCGTCCAAAGCTTAGCCTCGGTGAGTAGAGCCACAGCGTGCTTTCATCTGGTGGGTTTGGGCTCAGAGAGACCTTTTGGTTACATGCTTTTAGGGTCTCACCCTCTTTCTGTGAGGAATGCAGAAGCATTGCCTCCAGCGGCTGTGTTAGAGGAGAAGTGGGTGGGAGAAATGTTCCTGTGAGTACGTGGATGTGCTTCCTTAAAGGGGAATGTCCAGCAGGAGCTCCTTTGTGCCCCTGGGGTGTTTGGGTCTTCTCTTTCTTACTAGGAGCCCTGGGGTTCTGGCTCCCACAAAACTGGTACGGGAATAAAAATAATTGAGGAAATCTGAGCCATATAGTTTATTAGCAAAATAGGCATAGGAAATGGGCCAGTGGACTCCCCGGTTAGTCCAGAGACCCTGAATACAGAGGGAGACAGATTTTTATGCATTAAGAAGAATTAATCAAATAAGACCAATTAACTAAAAGAAAACAGTTAACCAGGATCCAGAAGTAGGTAATCTAATTCCTAATTGGAGGAAAGAGTAGGGACTTTCCAGGTTGGGAGGGGGAGAGTGAACAGGTACAGTTGCCTTAAATGAGGAAAGGAGGTGTTCCCTTCCCCCCAAATGTCCGTGAACAGCCCCCAGCCTGCAGACAATAACAGACCAGTATGGCGCCAGTTTTAAGAGGAGACAAGCGGGCCGCCTAGAGTTGCATCAGTCTTTGGATCTGCCTGGGTCGTCATGGGTCTGAAATTCAGCAGGAATGAAACGGATACTATCTTAAGGAAACTTGAAGTGTGTGCATCTGGTGGTCCTTCTGGTGTGGCACATGAGGGTGGCCACAGGGCGTGGGGCCCTTCATGACAGAGTTGTGGTGCTTTCTCCCTTGGGCCTAAAGGTGGGAACCGCTGCCCAAATCCCAGCCTTGGCCCTTCCTTAGCCGCCTTCCTTTGATGGAAGGAATAGGATTGAAAAAGCGGAGTGCAGATCCCCAGAGGGGCTCTGGTAACACGTGGTCATTAGGGCGCCTGGGGAGGCACCCCCATAATTCTGATGTTAGATTTCTCTGGCCCCATGTCCTCTTCTCCCTCATATTTGGTGCCCTTCCCCTACCCCCCAAAATAAATTAAAACAGCAAGGTCCTGGAGTCACTCGGTGGGTGCAGTCGGGTGGGCTTTGGGCCGACTGCAGGCCTTGACAGAGAAGAGCATCCCTGGGTCCTAGGCCTGCTGGGGGAGGGTGGATAGCACCCTTGAAATGTGTCAGAAGGGCAGAGCCCAGTGTCTGGCACACAGTAGGCTCTCCGTAAAGGCTTATTCCTTGCTCTTCTGATGACTCCATGAGGCGTCATCAGTGGGGTGAGGGGTGCAGAGGGGGTGCCTTGTGCGACCTGGGCCTGCAGGGCTGTGAAGGGAGGTGGCAGAGCTCTAGATGAAGCAGAGTCCTGGGGGGCAGCCATCCCCCTGGGGGTGGCTGAGCTAGAATAAACCTAGATGTGTAACCGGCAAGGAATTGCCTGGTCCTTGGGGACAGAGACCCCGAGTCAGGAGATGAGCAGCTAGCGTCTAGAAGGACCTGGGCCCAGTCCTTTGGTGGGCTGAATGAAGGTGGGGTGGTGCCCTGCCCTGGAGACAGCAGCCACGGCCGTGGTGTCCTCTGGAGGCTCCTGGCGTGCTCGGGCAGGCTGACCCGTCCCAGCTGCAACAAGAAATGGTGGGGGCTGGATCTGAGGCCTTAGGAGATCACAGAAGAAGGAGCAGGGGCTTTGCTTGTCTTCAGCCTGAGGCAGGACCAGTGGAACCTCAACTCTCTCAGGGAGGTGATGGGGGACAGCATCCTCCCAGCAGAACCCTGGGGGACTCTGGTGCCTCCTCTTTGGAGCCTGACCCGTCCCTGTTTCCTTACCCAGTTAGCGTTTGCCCGTGCACAGCATATTTTCCTAGGCCCAGAATAGACCCAAACGATGATTCTCCAAGCCCCTGTCCATTGCCCCCTGGGACGGTCCAGTGGGGCCAGAGCATCTGCTGTTTGATTTTTGTGAGGGTCTTGGTTTCTCTGTGTCAGGAGGGGCGCTGGGCTCTGCCATCAAGCAGGGTTTGTAAGCCTTGCACGCTGATGGAATTGGCTGTAAATTCCTGCGTGGGTGCGAGAGCTGGTCTCAGAATTCCCTGTGAGGGCCAACAGGCCCTAGCAGCAGGACTTGAAAAGCCCCTTTGTTCTCCTTTCAGGTCCAGAGTGCCAATTCTGGTCATAGCTGTGCTTGTGGCAATTCTAATTCCTGGGACAAGACGGATGAGGAGGACTTAAAGCTGGTCAACATTCCTGTGACCACTCCTGAGAACCTGTACTTGATGGGTAAGAAAGACACTCCTAGAGGTGTGGGATTTGAAGGTTGGAATCTTTTCTAATGCCCGTTGTGATCCAGCAAGCCCGTAAAGTGCCACGTAGACTCTGGCATCTTTTAAACATTTTTTTAAATTTTAGACTTAAATACTGGAACTTAAATACACCACAGAGAAAAAGAAATGTGTTGTAAACTTAAATATTGAAAAGTAAGTGCCAAATAAGCATGCCCTGTGCACAGCAGAATGTGGGAGATGATTCCAAATACACAGAATAAATTTCATTTCAAGAAAGCCCACCTGATAACTACCACACAGTGTGTCTACAGCTGCCCCTCTTCTCTCTGCTTCCTTGTAGATTTTCTTTTGCTCCTTCCTTCCCCCACCCCCAAAAGGCTACAGCTAAGAATGGATGTGTTTACGTAAAGATATAGATGCATGCGTGCACAGATACACATACATACATACATCAATATATACTTTCCCTGACAAATTCTCCTCCTGATCTTTGTTTTGTATTTGTGCCTACCTCTTATTTCCTAACTGTCCTACTTTACCTCCGCCCACTGCCTTGCCCTCCCCCCAGGATCCCTCCATTGTCCTCCCATTCCCATAAATCTAAGCCCCCTCCCATACCTCCTTGGAGCTCTTTCTCACCCTCCCCTCTAGACATCCCTCCCTTGTCCTCTCCCCCCTCCCTATCCCCTTAGCATTTCTTTTCTCTCTAAATCTAGAAGACTTCTAACTCTGTTAGGTATGTCTTGTGTCTTGTTCTTTCTTAAACCCATTCCCAGTGAAAGCAGGTTTCTGGAACCTCCAGTCCTCTTCCCCCATCCAATTCTTGTTCCTGCCTCATTTGTATGAGATAATTACTCTTAAAATTCATATCATACTCAGGCCCAGTTACTAATAACACCTTTAGACAGATGTTTTACATTCTACATGTGTACAAGGTGAGCAGTCCGTCCTCATGAAGTCCTTGGCCATCAGTGTTTCTCTTGGCTCTCATATGTCAACTCTTCTCTTCAGTCTAGTTGATTTTTTAAACAAAATCCTGAAAGCCTGACAGTTCATTAAATGTCCTTTTTTAAAATTCAGGCTTACGTTTAGCTTTGCTGGGTGTGATATTCTGGGCTGGATCCTCAGTTCTTTTGCTCTGTGGTCTTTCAGTTAGTGTCTCTGCTGCTGGGTCTTGTGTGATTCTAATTGTGGTACTGCCATATTTAAATAGTTTTTTTCTTGTAACTTGTAATATTTTATCTTTGAGCTGGGGTATATTCCTGTGGGTTTTCCTGATGGGATCTCTTTCAGGTGGTGATCAGTGGATTTTTTTTTCTATTTCTGCTTTCCCCTCTTGTTCTAATCAATGCTTCAGGACAATTATCTTTAATTTTTTCTTGTATTATTGTATCACAATTCTTTTTTTACTCATAGCTTCCAGGTGGTCCAATCATTCTTATATTTTCTCTTCTTGATCTGTTCTCCAGATCACTTGTTTTTCTTATGAGATGTTTCACATTGTCTTCCATTCTTTATATTTTGTTTTATTAATTCTTGATCTCTTATAACTTCAGTGGCTTCTCCTTGCCCAAGTCTAATTTTCAGGGAGTCATTTTCTTCCTTAAGATTCTGGATCTCCTTCTCTAATTGGTTGAATTTCTTTTCATAACTGTCTGTTTTTCTTTTTAGTTTTTTCTCACTCTCATTTGATTTTTAAAGTCTTTTAAAAGTTCTGTGAATTCTTTTTGGGCAGGTGACCACTTGATGTTACTCTTTGGGATAGAAGAGGGTTCCTTTGCTTCACTCTCTCCCTCTGAAGACAAACCTCAGTCTTCTCTATTCCCATAGTAACTGTCTGTGGTTGGAGTCTTTCTCCTTTGTCTGTGCATTTTTTGGTAATAGTTTAATTTTTGTAATCACCTCTAGTCCTGGAGTATGGGAGGGTGGTGCCTCTGACCTCGAATCCTCCTTCAATTCTTCCCTGTGGCCTGGAACCCAAACCAAGACCTCCAGCCTCCCGTAAGTGCCCACAGCCAGTGGTGTCCGCGCCCCACTGCTTCTGAGCTCACCCTGCGTGTTCTGGTTCCTTCTCACTTTACCAGGTCTCAGATGCTGTATCTGCAAGCACCCCAGCGTTCCCAGGGTGGCTGCCAACACAGGTTCTTGGATCTGCTTTGTTAAAGGAAAGCAACTCAAAACTGGTTAACAAGCTATGTATCGCTTACCTAGTTCAGGGGAAAGAGGTCAGCACCCCGAACTTCAGAGTATACAGACAGAATTATCAAGACAGAGAAACAGATCAAGTAGACAGGTTTCCAAACTGTCCAGCCATTACATCCATACCAAATCAACATCTGGGTTTCCACATTCTGGGTTTTTCAAAGCCGAGGCGGGGGCTCTCAACAACGGCTTCCCAGAATCCAGATCAAATCACAGAACACTTCTCAAAGTGAGCCCCAAAACAAAGCTACACATCAGGGCTTATATAGCCTTCTCCTGGCTCAGAGAACGTAACAACCTTCTGGACCCACTGGCCAATCAAAAAGTATCTACTGAGAAACAAGCCTCCCACCCCAGGCTCCAGGTGCACTTTAGCCTGGGGCAGGGAAGGTCTTTACATTTACATTCCCATTACAGATGCCCAATTCCCCTCACTGGCCTGGGGGTAAAAGTTCCTGTGGCTTACTTGTGGCTTGTTGTTTAAGGTCCCCAGCCTGGAGGCATTTACCAAACCTCCTCCTCGGGGGCTTCACTTCCGACCTTCTCAGATTGTCCCAGGAAGACCCTCGTTCTGCCCTTTCTCTTGTTTATTTTTACTGCTCAGTATTTACCCTGAGGTGCTGTTTTATCTCTTGTGGGAGCTTGGGATTGTCTGACCTTCTCTCCCTCTGTCATCTTCCTAATGAAATGTTGGGCTTCTGCTCCAGCTTTTCTTTCCCAGGGGAGTGGCTGCCATCTGACCCTTGTTCTCTGTGCTGGTGTTTCCCTCTGGCCTGAGAACAGGAGAGCTGCAGAATGGGGCTCCATCCCAAAGGGCCTCTCTTGCCTCAGTACTGGCTGCATCCTGGACTCACCTGAAGCAGCCCCCAGGAGCCCATGGGTTCTTCTTCCTCCTCTCACTCTCTCTCTCACTCACTCACTCTCCCCACCCTCCAGGAGCTTTCAGAGATGTCAAGTGCTTTCCACACTTATGGAGGCTTGTGGGAGCCTCACTCTTTAAATTTGGGGGTAAAGGCCCAGGCTTACCCAGCCAGTGAGTGCCTGAGGGCAGATTCTAGCCTAGCTCTTCCCTCCACAGCCTCCATAGTGGGTGAGGCTACAGACTGTGGGGAAGAGATTGGGGCATTTTCCAATGTACCTCTCCTAGTTCCCTTCTCAGGAAGAAGGCTGATGTTCCTCATGCAGCATCCGCGCTGGGGGGGATAGCTGTTGGGCACTGGCTGGCTTGGGGATGACTGGTCCTGGTTCATGTCATGTGCCTGGTGCTATTTGATGTTTGGCGTTCATTCCTTGGCCATCTTGGCTTGAGGGTGAGAGTTGTGCCTCCACAGAGAGATGCCTCTCTCTCTCTTCTAAGGACTTGCCAGCACCAAGACCAGCCTGTCATGCCCTGAGTGTCCAAGGACTGCGTCTGTTGGTGTGCTGACCCCAGCTTTAAGGAGGAGAAATTTGGTGTTGGATTGTATTAGTGCAGACGCTTGAGCTGGGAAGTCTTCCTTTTTACCTGGGTCTGGCTGTGGTCCTTGGACTCCTTTCCAATGACTTTTGTCCTCTTAACTTTAAGAAGCCCAGGGAAAATAGAATAGTGAGAAGAGTCATCGGACAGTGACGTGGATGAAATTGGGTTCTATGAGGAAAGGATGGTGGATCTGGTATTGCTTAGTCCAGGTAAAGTAAGGGGAGGCTCCTTGGTTTTCCTTTGGCACGGCGGATCTGCGGATCTGCTCTTCCTGTGGTATTCGTGGATACCTCCTTGGCCCCGTGGTTCTCTCTGGCCTTGGGCAGCTTCTCCCAGGGGCGCTGTGTTCTTGGCCTTAACGTTTTCTGTTCGGCGCCGAGTCGTCGACTTCTGCCGGGTCAGTTGTAATTCTCTTTTCTGGGGGGTGGGGGAGGAATTAATTCTCAGCTGCCAGTTCTCTTTTCAGATCTTTCTTCCATCCCTCTCATCTCCTTTCTCATGTTTTCCTCCGACTTAGCTCTCGCTTTATCTCTCCTGGCTTTGCCTGAAGATGTTTCAGAGTCCTTCTCTCTTGGGTCTGTGTCTAGGGGGTCCTTGGCTTTTAGCTCTCTGGGATGGGCTTCTTCCAGTCCCCTTCTTGGTGTCCATCCTGATGCTCGGCAATCCTGTACACTCCTGGGGGGGGGTGTCCTCTAGGGCCCCTCTGCTTCCTTGGGGTCCCAGGTGTCGAGTTGTCCTGGATCTCGGGGTCCCCGCCATCTTTCGGTGCTCCCAGAATGATGTGATCTGGGACAGAGTCTGGTCAAGGCCCCAGCCCTGTGAGCTCATCCCTGGTGGGATGTTGGTTGTTCCCTGATTGGAGAGCTGGGAGTCTCTGCAGCTTCAAAGACAGCTGCAGGCATCTCTTTGGTCATTGCCCTGGCGGCTACGGGTCTGGGAGCCAGAGTCGAGTGGCTGCTCAGCACCTGTCCTTGCACCCTTCTGCTCTGGAGGGGTCTGCCCCTTGTGCCCCTGGCCAGGGGCCTCTGTCTACTTCTGCTCCCCCGGCTGCCAGCTACTGTTGCTGTGGTGGGGATTTCCCATCAGGACTTGGTGTGTGGTGGTGTCTTGGATCTCTGTGGAGGAGGGGGAGGCATTCTGGACCAGGGCTTAAGGTTAAAAGCCTTAACAACTTTAAACCCAGTTCACTCTGAAGCTCTTAGATTGGACCCCAATAGGTGCCTGCCCAAGCTCCACTTAATGGCTGTATTTAGTTAGGCCCTCCTGCCTTACAGTGAATGTCAGTGGAACTGTTCCTCTTTGGAACAGCAGCCCTGAGAGTCTTCCCCTCCCAGCTTTAATTTCTTCTTTTTTTTTATATTTAAAGGGGCCATCTCTTGACTCGCTTCTTTTTTTTTTAATTGTCTAGTTTTTATTATGATGCCTAGAAAAGGCAGATAACAGCAAGCAGACAAGGATAACAGTACAGTGCAATGATTTGTATCCATTTATCCCCTGGAACCAATCAGCAAACTAGTGCCAAGCTTGATTATGTAGAATAGCACGAGTGAATTAACCAAGCAAGAGGGACACATCAACAACTGACATTTAAGGTGATGATCACGTTTGTAATGGTAGATCAGACCAACAAAGCAATAAACAATAAAAGTGGGGGAAGCGAGCTACAAATTTTTAAGGTTTCTCATCCATTTTGCAATTAATTCTGAAAATGCCATCATGTGGTACCATGTAGACATCACAGAAAAATCATACCTGGAAAAAGAGGCTATATATCAGTACATACTTCAGGTTGCCTTCTTCCCCAGAAAGTCATTGCCTGACATTAAGCATTTATTTTAAATTAATGCTAAAAACCTGAAAAAGTAAAAATTTTAAATTAAGTTATTTTGTACACCAAAGTTGAAATTCCTAAAACTAGACAGAGCTATTAAGACTAAACATTTTCACAGGAATTCCATGAATTTAAAGTCAGCTGTGAACACGTGGCATCCTTTTGCACTTTTAAAACACCGCCACCACCTACGTAGCCTATATACACAAAGAAGGTATACCTGGACCCAATTTTCCTGGCATAATTCATCTTAATTATTTAAGAGAAAGGAATGTATTCAATTCCTGTGCTTTACTCCCCAAAAGAGGTGTTATCTGCTTCTCTAGTAATAGTGTCAATTCCCCATTGCATTTTTAAAAGCCCCTACATCAGGGACACACTGACAGCAGAGGCCTCTCAGCCACCACAGTGCGCTCCATTCTGGGGTAGTGCATGAACAAAGCCACTTCCCCTTTAAATGCCTGCTCTGCACAGCTGTTTTCTTAAAGAACCTTGCATAGTTTTTAAGTATAGCCAACCAACTACATTAACTGCCAGTATGAAAATGCCCGAGGACTCCATAGCCAACTATACTGAAGTTCATACACTTGGAAGTTGCATTTGTGGAAGTGAACTTGTATTAACGATGGTTAAGTGCCTTTGGGAGTCAGCTCTCAGCAGCTAATTTCCTTGACTCGCTTCTTAAAGAGGCCTGTTCCCTGAATGGGCGTTACCTCACTCTCAGTGAGAACCTGGAAAGGCCTTAGCCTGAAAGGGCCGGGGTCTCCCATTGCATCCAGGGCCATCTCCGGTTGTCCTGATGACTATCCGGCCCCTGGACCCAGATGGCTCTGGAGGAGAAAGGGAGGCCAATGACCCAGCACAGCCCCCCCTCCCTCGAATCCAAGTCATCTGCAGGTCATGCCATCATTTCCCTGAAGCCGTGAACCTCTGAAAAGGAAGGACAAACATCTTCACCAAGTTGTAGAGCTGAGAGCAGCAAAGTCATTCACATTCTTCATCGAACAGTGTTACTGTTACTGTATACAGCGCTCTCCTGACCTGTTCACGTCCCTCTGCCTCAGCTCATGGAAGTCTTCCCAGGTTCTTCTGGAATCATTCTGCCAGTCATTTCTTATAGCACAATGGTATTCCATCACAATTATATGCCGTATCTTGTTCAGCCATTCTCTGATTGATGGGCATCCACTCCATTTCCAATTCTTAGCCACCACAAAAAGAGCTGCTGTAAATATTTTGTCACAAGTAGATCTTTTCCCTGTTTCCCCCCCTTTTAATCTCTTTGGGACACAGAGTTAGGAGTGGTATTGAAGAATCAGAGGGTGTGCACAATTTTATAACTCTTTGGGCAGAGTTCCAAATTGCTCTCCCAGAATGATTGGATCTGTTCACAACTTCACCAACAATGCATTAGTATCTCAGTTTTCCTGCATCCCTTCCAACATTTTCTTTCTGTTATTTTCTTTTTCTGTCATGTTCGCCAATCAGATGGGTATAAGGTGGTACTGCAGAGTTGTTTTAATTTGCATTTCTTTAATCAACAGTGATTTGAGTATTTTTCTTTTCTTTTTGGAGGGGGGAAGGTAGGGCAATTGGGGTTAAGTGACTTGCCCAAGGTCACATGGCTACTTTTTGTGTTAAGCGTCTGAGGCTGGATTTGAACTCAGGTCCTCCTGACTCCGGGGCCAGTGCTCTATTCACTGTGCCACCTAGCTGCCCCCATTTGAGTATTTTTTTATGTCACTATAGAGAGCTTTGATTTCTTCATCTGAAAGCTGCCTATCCACATCCTTTGGTTATTTATCAATTGGGGAATGACTTGTATTCTTACATGTTTGACTTAGTTCTCTGTATTTGAGAAATGAGGCCTTTACCGGAGATACTTGTTTCATATTTTTTCCCCATTTTTCTACTTTCCTTTTAATTTTGGTTGCATTGGTTTTGTTTGTGTAAAAACTGTTGGATTTTATATGATCATCATTATCTATTTGACGTTTCTCAATGTTCGCTATCTTGTTTGGTCCTAAGTTCCTCACTTATCCATCGATCTGACAGATAAACTCATATGACCCTGAGACCTGTGAACCTCTTTGCCTCTGATTTTGGGTCAAGTTCCTGTGGAGAACCCAGAGAGGAGAAATGGAAGTTTGGAGTAGTTCTTTAGAGCCACAATCGTGTAAACCAGTGACTTCACTGGGAAGCTTTCACAATGCCAGCTGTGGTCTGTCTGTTCTCTCCTTGCCCAGGTATGGAGCTGTTTGAAGAGGCCTTGCGTCGCTGGGAGCAGGCACTGACCTTGCGTAGCAGACAGGCAGAAGATGAAGCCAGCTGTGGCGCCATCAAGCTGGGCGCAGGTGACGCCATTGCTGAAGAGAGCGTCGAGGTGAGAGGCATCTGAGTCTGATGAATGCGTGCCTACTAAGTTCAAGGCACAAATGCAAGGATAGCAGCAGTCCCTGCCTGGGAGGGCTCACTCCAGAGCTCCAGGGCCGGCCGAGGCCAAGGCAGGGCTGTTCCAGGCTCTGTGTGGGAAGGCCCATGGCCCCTCCCTCGCACCAGAGCAGGTGCTCATGTGGCCTGGGGCAGGGAGAGGGTGGGGCCATCCTGTGGTGCTCACAAAGGATGTTGAGAATAATGGGGTGAGGGCAGCTGGAAGCGCCACAGTGCACAGGGAGCCAGCCCTGGAGTCAGGAGGACTCGAGTTTGTAATGTAATGCCAAAAGAAGGCAACTTCCCAGGTTCAAAATACCAGCATAGGTGCTCTCTATTTTATTTAGTGACAAACCAAGAACAGAGAAGATCAAAACATGACATCATTCAAAATACAGCATTTACTAAGTGTGATTAAACAATCTCCAAGTACTACCCCACCCCAGGATCTTCCAATCATTCAATCAATTACAAAGTCTCTGTTCTAAATACTTCTCCACCCCTAGGCTATACCTTCATTTGGTCCACCACAAAACCCCTCTTCTCAAATGGAGATTAGTTTCCAAACATAGGTAAAGTACCTTCACTTGTCAATCACAGAGCACAATAAGGTCAAAAGTTCCCCACCCCTGGATCACAATTGAATCTACCCCAGAGTTACATCAAGTTTAAACACAGCACTTAATACCCAAATGGAGGTCTTTTCTTCATCTTGACACGAGGCAAGTTCTCAGCAATCTTAGTTCCTGGAGAGACAAGGCTTAGCAAGGCCATAAGATACATTGCCAGTCCCTTCATGAATTTATCCTCTGTCTGTAGAACAGTCCTAGAACCCCTGAACACATTAGCAAAGCCCTCTCCCAGGATTTCTGTAAACATCCAACAAGAAAATCCTTCTTCAGGGCTTCCGAACCAACAGAAAGGTTCCCAGACCCCTGCAACAACAGGACTGTCCTTCACCAGTGGATAGTATTCATTCTGTCTGCAGGACAGTCTCCAGACCCCTGCAACAACAGTACTGTCCCTCACCAGTGGACAGTATTCACTCTCTGTCTGCAGGACAGTCTCAGGCCTTCTTAACCAAATGCCAGGTTCCAGGACTTCTTCAACAGGACAGTCTTTCACCAGTGGACAAATCTGGCAAAATAACATCAAAACAGACAGACAAAGTACCGGCAAAACAGCCATGTCTCCTCAGTCCTTGGCAGCTCAGGGGACAGGTCTCAAAAGTCCAGGGCAATTCAAAGCGGCCACCAGCAATCCTCTTAGTCTCTCTCTCTCTCCACGAGGTGCTGCTTCCAAAAAAAAAATCTTCCGCCTCTCTCTAGTGTCTCTCCAAATCTACATCACCAGCTCCTCCCAATTCAGGACTTTCTTTTCACATCAACAAGCCCATCCCACAGGTGGGATTAACAAACTCTGGGTTTTAACACAATCAATTTGAAAACCAAGCCAATACAGGGGAATCTTTAATTGCCATTACTATCACAGAGTTCAAATCTGGCCTTAGACACTTATCAGCTATGTGACCCTGGTCAGGTCACTTCACCTCAGTTGCCTCCCGCCCCCCCCCCCCCCCCAAAGAGACAAAGAGACTAGCAGTTGTAACCAAGGAGAGAACCTTTTGCAGTGCCCAAAGTGCCTGATGCTCAGACCAGTCATAGATGAAGTTCTAGAGACGTTCTTTCTATTTTACAGATGGTTTGTTGATAGGCCCAGGGTCTACCCTGCTCGACCCTGAGCCCAGCACCCTTTTTCTTGGGTCCACACAGACTAGAGGAACCTCATGTGAGGAGGTTCATTTGGGCAAGTAAGGGGCTGAGTGTGAGTATTTGAAATCACAGCACCTCTTTGGATTAAAAGTAGAAACCAGTCCTTGTGCCCAGGGCTGAGTGAGGCTTTGAAAGAAGTGCTTGACTCAGTACTGCTTGATTGCCTGGGCCCTGCCAGCCCGTGCTCCTGTCAAACCTTTATTGAAGCACGTCCTAAAGTAGCTCCTAAATCCTAAATTCGCATATGAACGCCTTGTCTTTTGACCTGTTAGAAAGTGTATTCTATTGGGAATAGCAGGTTTTGTTTTTGGAAGTCTTTGGCTCCCATCCTTGGGTTTGGAACGAGTGGGGGAACAGGCGTTGATGGTAGCCAGCTGACCCTGGTTTAGGAGATGCTCCCTCTGTCCTTGGGGCAGCAAAGCTTCACAGCCTGTGGAAGGGCTGGCAGGTCCCAGAGGTGCAGTGCGGGGCTTTCCTAGAAGCCCCTGAATAGAAAAGACTGGAGATGTCATGGACCCCTTGGGTGGACAGTCTGGGGAAGCCTGCCATGCCTCCAAATCATGTTTTTAAATGCATAGCCAGGATCACAAAAGAACCCAGTCAGATTGAAAGACAGATGGGCCCCTGAAATCCCTGGCCGTGCTGTTCCCCCATGCTCATCTCACAGGCAAGGGACGTGTAGCGCCCCCTTGGCCCCTGCCATCGTCCACGTCCCGTGATTGTGCTGTGTCGCCATGAGCACGCAAGGCCGCTTTATCCTGTCTGGTCTCACTCTTCTTGGTTCTTCACCCGTCTTCCTCTTGTGGCAGGACATCATCAGCGCCGAATTCATCCACAAGCTAGAGTCTCTGCTGCAGAGAGCCTACCGTCTGCAGGAGGAGTTTGAGGCCACTCTGGGGACGTCCGATCCCAACTCCCTGGCTAATGACATCGGTAAGGTGCTGTAGGAGACCACTGCTTTCTGCAGGGCACCCCATCTTTGTTTAGAAATGAGTTTTGCATGTTTATTTCCAGTTCTAAATTCTCTCCCCCACAATCTCCATCAGACAGATGAAGCTACGCAAACATCCACACATTAGCCAGAAAAGTAGGTGAAGAGAAAGAAAGGGGGAATCGCATTTCTGGTCACAAGCAGGATCTCGAACCTTAGATGGTGGGATGGCCGTGGGAGCAGAGGGAGAGGCAGAGGCTTGCTTATGATGTCTTTGGAATGGATGTTTTTTTTTTTTCTGCTTTACTTTTAAATGATTCAGCTAAAAACATTGATGAGATGCCTCCTCCCTACCCACAGGGTGTCCCGAGCTGACATGGAAGTTTACCAAGAGAAATTTGGCCTGAGGGCACTGGCCCTCATGCCTCTTATTGTTTGGTAGGGGCTTCAGGGGTCCACAGCACCTTTGCTTCTCACTGATGGAGCCCCTGTGAACCAAGTCCCAGCACAGAGGCAGGGAGGGACATGTAGGCTTGGCTTGGGCAGGCCGGGGAGGCCGAGGACCCTTCTTGGAAGGTGGTCAAGGTTCTGTGCATTTCCCATCCAATTTCCTGAGGAGTCTGTGTGTGGAGAGGGAGGCAGGAGCCTCCGGGGCCCAGTTCTTGAGTCCAGGCTTTGAAGACATCCTGCCAACCCCGGCTGTGGGCCAGACAGGGAGGACTGGCCCTTCAGGAGGAGGGAGTTGGCCGTTCGGTGCGGTGACTCTGTCAGTGCAGCCTCAGCAGGGTGAGAGTGAGCCGAGGAATGAAGGGTGGCAGAGAGGAGCCGCCAGGCGTCCAGGTGTGTTACCAGGGAGGGCCCTGGGGTCAGAGTCTCCTGAGGCTGTGAGTGGAGGCGCTGTGTGGGAGGCCTGGCCGTAGTGAACATCAGAAGGAGCAGATGCTTGGGGACCTCAGTGACCCCCGCTCCCAGGCAGTCTTGGGCTTCTCTCCCAGAAGTCCCAGTGCAACATAAGCTTTAATAGTTATGAGAGACATCCTGTGTAGAGGCAGCGAGGGTGCGTGGAAGGGCAAGCCTCCTATCAGGAAGGAGCTCCAGGCATTTAGCAGCTGAGTGACCCTGGGCAGGTCACTGACCCTCTGCTGGCTTCAGTTTTCCTTAGAGCACCTTCTTCCCAGGGCTGTCACGAGGTCCTCTGTGAAGGAGGGGCATCTTGGAGGCTGCATGGGAGCAAGGCAGAGACCTCCACACTCCTTTTCATCCAGGCCTTCCCCGAGAACGTGGCCTCTGGTACAGAGTCGTGTATGGGGCGTGAGCATCTTGAGGCAGGCAGGCCTGGCACCAGTAGGTGCTTAATGACTGACTTCTGCCCTGACGGGTTCTAAGGGCCTTGGACAAGTGGGCTCAGGCCTCATATCCTCCCATGTTGCCCTACGCTGCCCATATCAGTCTGCTGGGGGCTCTCGTGGGCACATGGGGACTCAGGTGGGTGCCAGAGTGTGGCCTAAAAGACCCAAGTTCTGTTTCTGGCTCTCAGGTGGTCCCCGGACCCCACTGTACTGAGCAGAGGGACATTGTCCCACCCGCTGCCAATATTGTGGAGTCTGACAGCAGCAGGATCCTGCCCTGTTTGGCCAGAATTTCTGGTCTTGGGGTGTCTCCAGGGACTCGGTTGCTGCCCTCGTGCCACTGTCGGTCATCCCGGCGAGCTCACCGTGACTGGTGGGGGCGGCTTCTGAGTCTGGCAATCTCTGAGCCAGGGGCTGAGGGCAGCCTGTTATGATGCCCCTGCTGCCATCCCCTCCCTCGCCTCCTGCCCTTCTCTGCCATCGTCCTGATCTGTGACAGAGTGGCGGCCCCCTTCTCTTGTGAGACCAAGCCAGCTCTCAGTGCCCGGACCCTTCAGCTCTTCCTTCTCCATCCTCTCAGCAGACCCCTCACCACCCACTGCTGTGGGGGGCCTTGCTCATGCTCCACGGTGTTCCTCCTGGGGAGGGGCTTCTTTCTCACCCGATCGCTCCTGTTCTGCTCCTTCCTTGCTTTCTCAGCGTTTTCTGGGGCTCTGTCCTAACATCCCCTGAATGCCTGCTGTGTGCCAGGCACCGTGCCAGCTTGCAGGCTACAGAAAGGGCATCACTGGCCTCCCGTCCTTCTTGCACCTCCCCACCTGGGGCTCTCCTTGGGCCTGCCCAGAGCAGGGAGGGGCGTTTCTACTGTCCTGTACACGCTGGGGACCAGTTGAAGGTTGGGCGTGAAGATAGCGAGGTTCTCGGTGGTTGTCCGTGACTCACAGACATGGTGCTGCGCTCGTGAGTGGGGGTCACTCTCCCTTTCCTGGGATGGATTTATGCGTGGAATTATTTGGCTCTAAATTTCCATGAGTGCAGAGGATGCCTTTACTAGTAACACCTCGAAATAAATGGGTGACCTGATTGGCATTCCGCTCGTGCCCAAGGCCACCCGGGGCCTTGTCGTGATTCTGATTAAAGCTCTCGCGGGAGCACTTTTAGAAACCTGCCCCAGTGATCCACGTGGACGGAGTGTTCCTGTCTCTTCAGCAAGCATGTGACCTGGGCTGACGTGTTTTCTGCCGTTGTTGAGTGATTGCTTCAGCCTTTCCTGTGGCACTTCCCAGCTCTGGGACTGGGGGCACGTGGCCACGCTAAGTCGGCTTCCCTTGGGCTTCTGTTTCTTTGTCTGTAAAATGGGGGCCCTAGTAGCACCCACTGCCCAGACCTTGTGAGGATCAGACCAGACAGTATCTGTAACATGGTGCCAGGCGGGCACATAGAAGCCACAGTGTAAACGCTCGCAGTCATTACTGTTATTGTTAATTATTATTATCATAGCAAAATTAGAACTAGGAGCCTGATCCTTCCCAAGGGTGGTCACCGCCACTTCCTTTCTTCCCTGTGTGTCCCAGGATTCACAGACACTCCAGATCAAAGCCTGCCCTTGGTCTGCCTTTTCCTGGAGAGGCTGACCAAGGAGGTGCAGTGGCCCAGGGTCAGGGTGGGCCTTGGCGCCAGCCTTCTGGGTCTCGGGCTCCTAGTATGATGACCCCTCTGGCTCCAGAGGCGGCTGGGATTCTCTTTTCTTTGTCCATGAAACATGTTGAGTAGCCAGAGGGCCTGAGAAATACTACCAGTGAGAGTGCCCACAAAATATCCTCTCTAGCTGGAGGGCTGGGGGTTCTTTCTTCTCAGTCAGAAATATGGGCATTCCCTGGATGTGAGTTAGCCCTTCCAGCCTCCCAGCAGGTAAGGAAGGTCAAGTAAATCTGGAATGAAAGCTTGAGCCTGAGCCCTGCTCACTGGCAGGTGTGGACAGAACACACCTGAGGGCAGTTTCTGGGTCGGACACATGGATTTGTAGCTTATTTCACCAGAAGGGGGGGAGGAGCAGAGTGAACACTTTTCCTGAAAACACGTTTTGTTAGGTTCCTTCTGGAGATTTACCTTGAAAGGACCCTTCGAAACTTGATGGATCGAAAGAAGCTACATGAACAATGTCTCGAACTTTTCTTGCCAATCCCTGTCCTTAGGAAAAGACTCGGGCGCAAGCTTCCTTCTGGGTGCATCACCTGGTGTGACAGGGCCATCTTCCTTCAGGACTCGTACACAATTTCAAAAAAAACCAGCACCTGATTTTTCCACCTGAAAAGCGACTCTCCCTTGTGGCCTCTTAGGAAGCCCTCCCTAAGCCGAGGAGAGAGTCACAGCATTTGAACTTGGACCCGGCAGACCTCGCGGGCACACGCCATAGACTCATTTCACAGTTGAAGCCTAGAAGACGAAGAGTGACTGACTATAGCAGTGCAGCTGAGTCTGCCTGGCCATGCTGCCTTGTTCGGTAGCTAAGAGAGTCAAGCTAATATTTAAGCAGATGGTTAATTGACTGTTTTCAAAATTTCAGCTCTAAATACTGCATTTTAATCCCTGGCAAAGTCTTTTTGACTTGGCTGCGATTTGAATTTTCCCACATGGCTCCCTTCCTGCTGTTTCCCCCACCTCTAGGAGCGCATTAAGGCAGTGAGGGACATTCTGGAGACATGAACCAGTCTCTGCAGCCCCTCCCTGCCTTCCCTGCACTGGAAGCTGTTGAGGGGGCCTCCTAGGGACCAGCGTGCACCTATTCTGTTTTGGAGAAACTGCCAGCTAGACCCTTAGAAAGAGGGAAGTGTCAGCTGAAGCCCGGTGACCTCCCAGCGTGCGCAGGACCCTCCTGCCTGGAGGGGAGGATGATGGGGCATCTGCTTGGGTCAGTGACTTGTAAATGAACATTTCTCCGCAAGTTCCTTTCCACATTGTCCTCTTAATTCAGGACACACACGTGTTCATGGAAGAGAGTCAGGGTGAGCCTAGCATTGCAAGGGTCCCAGGAGCAAGGAAGATCCCCCTGATTTTGGTGTGAACTCTGACCCTCTGTGCCTTCCATCTTCTGGTTCTGCCATCTTGACTTGGATCCTTAGGCCCATGAAAAGGCCCCACAGAAGGCCCTACCTGCTTCAACTTGGCTTGATCTGCCTCTTCACAAAGGGAGCTCAAGGTCACCCGCCTTCCTGCTCAGGGCTGGGGCCCCTCCCAGTGGCGGTCCCATGGTTGTCTCTGGACCGGAATCCTCCTTGTTACTTCGTGCGGTCAGAGGGCCACTGAGATCCCTGGGAGGTGGTGATCCCGCTGTGGTCCAGAGACACATATTCCTGAAAACTCTCCCTCTCAGGCAGCTCTCGGCCAGAGTTCCCTCCGCAGAATCTGCTTATAAAGCCACGGGACTGAGCTGGTCATGCACCAAGGAGAGCTGGCCCTTCTCATCTTTGTATGCCACTGCTGCTGGTCTCAGGGGCGTGGAAGGGCCCTGCCTGCCTTGGGTTCCAGGCATTTTGTGTGCGGGTCTCTCTTTCTTGTCCCTTCTCTGTGGGCTGGTCCTCCGGGTGGGAGGAGCCCGGCCGGCCCCATCCTCTTGGAAACAGCTGCCAAAAATGGGGGTGGAGTGCAGTCACAGACGACAGCATCCAGTGACATGAGAGATGCCTAACGGCCCCAGTCTGAGAAGGAGGCAGGCATCTCTGGAATCCTGGCTCGGCTCTGCCAAAGCGAAAATAGCCCTGGTGCTCTCAAGAAGGCAGAAAATAGACTGTGCCCAGGGAAGGCAGATATGAGCCGCCTCTGAAGTCTGAAGGAGAGAAACAGGGGCCGAGACCCCTGTTCTTGTGCTCTTCCAGAAAATCCTGCTTTGGAAACAGCTCTCTTTGTCTCACAGGCACACATGTGCGTGTGCACATAGCTGCACACATCTGCACATGCCTGTATGCACACATGCAGTATGGAGTCATGGAGGAAAGGCAGGAAAGCTACAGCCCAGTCCCTCACCCCTCAAAGTGCTCAGCGTGGCACTGGGAGCCCTGCTGCTGCTTTACAATTCTTTCTAATCTTAGCTTATACCCTTAAATAATTCAACTTACATCCTTTAGAAATGTAATTTTATTCTTTTCACTTTATTAAAAAAAAAAACCCACCTTCTCTTCCTCCCCTTTCCCTCCTCCCTGATAGAAAAAAAATGATCAAGCTCCTATGAGCGTGTGTGGGCAAGAGCCCTGAGCGCACCGCCCCCGTGTCAGGAGGGAAGCAGCGTCTTTCGTTCTGAGTCCCGTGGAAGCAGGGCTGGTCTTCTTGTTGATAAAGACATCTCCAGCCTGCCCCTGTCCTGGCCATGTTGGTGAAGACATCTGCACTCTGGTGCCACGGGCTGGATCTGGCCTGCTCCTGTCCGGTCCATGTTGGTGAAGACATCTGCACTCTGGTGCCACGG
>NW_027186366.1:2952538-2952749 GCF_028583685.1 Petaurus breviceps papuanus
GCCCCTGTCTGGTCCATGTTGGTGAAGACATCTGCGCTCTGGTGCCATGGGCTGGATCTGGCCTGCTCCTGTCCGGTCCATGTTGGTAAAGACATCTGCACTCTGGTGCCACGGGCTGGATCCGGCCTGCCCCTGTCCGGTCCATGTTGGTGAAGACATCTGCACTCTGGTGCCACGGGCTGGATCCGGCCTGCCCCTGTCCTGGCCATGT
>NW_027186366.1:2952759-2955165 GCF_028583685.1 Petaurus breviceps papuanus
CTGGTGCCACGGGCTGGATCCGGCCTGCCCCTGTCCTGGCCATGTTGCCTCCCTCACCCAGAGCTCAGGGGCAGGTTCTGCCCCTTCTTTCCTTTCAGGCCCTTCTTGTAACCTGCCCTCTGCAGTCAGCGTTTGAGGACAGATCTCTCCCTTAATCTACCCTCCCTTTTCCCCCTTCCCTCCTGTTTCTTTGGTGGGTATAAGGTATTTCTGTGCCCAGTGCAGTGTGTCTCTTGTGTGCTTTTCATTCTTTTGAGCAGTTCAGATGAAGGGGAGTTGGGCTTGTGTGTTTCTTATCGTCTTGTGGAATTGTCCATTTCTGTTTGGTCCATTCTAGTTTTCAGGGAGTTCGCTTCTTGGGTCAAATTTGCCTCTCATTGCAAGCGGTCAATTCATTTTTTCGGTTCCCAGAGCTTTCCTTTGATTTGTAAAGTCATTTTTAGCTCCTTTTTCCAACTCCTAGCAGGGCTCACCTCTGCGGCCCAGAGATGTCTGGAATGTGGAGAGGAGAGTGTGCGTTTACGCAGTCCCTCAAGGGCTCCCTAGTTCATTCAGAGATCGCGCCTACCCCTGTCTCCTCCTCCCTCTTTTTCCGTCCACCTGACTGGCCATTGGGCTCTTTGGCTCAGCCGACTCAGTCATGGTGTGGATGCTCTTGTTTGACCAGTTCCACTGATCTACAGGGAGCTTCTGGGGCAGACCAGAGAGTGGACCCATCCTGCTGGCACACGAGGCTATTGTCACAGCCCCCAGGAGAGCCAGAGAAAAGGGGTCAGAAGGAGTGCTTCTGAAGGCCAGTCTGTTGAGAGGTGATCAGGAGCTGAGCACTGGCTCTTGTTGGTGAGCCCAAGGAAGGGAACTCTGGCTGTCTGGGGATACTGAAAGAGCCGTTCAGTGGCCCTGCATGGCGAAAGGGAGTTTTAGGCCTCTTCGGTCTTCTCACTCGTGCTTCCAGGGAAGCCGTTTTTTTCTCAAAAGGATTGCATTTTATTTTACTTTAATCGAAAATATAAAAGCAAATTATGTTTCAGATCTCATCCAGTAGATTTTGTTTTTATCCTTTAAAAAAAACGTCCTCTGAGCCAGCAAGGCCCAGCACCCTCCTCCTCTTTGACTTGTCCTGATTCCAGAACCCTCCCAAGGCCTGGAGCAAGAGGAGTGGGTGGGATGTGGCTTGTGGAGGCAGATTCGATGAGCCAAGATCTGAAGGACAGTGGCAGCTGGCTGCCAAGTGCCCATGGGTGGAAATCCATCAACTCCTGGGGAATGTCTGCAGTCTGGAGTTTCTCTCTGAATTAGAGTGAAAGGCCCATGAAACCAGCATAGTCACACAGTCATCCTGTTTAAAAGCTAAACCTGCTCTATGTCTATGTGTGTGTGTGCGTGCATGGCTGCGTGGGATAGCTTTGGTGAAAGCAGACTGGGGTAGTTCTGTGGATTTGGGAACAGCAGTGGCAGCTGTGAGTCTTGTTTTATATGGAAAGTGAAAAAAAAAACCTGATTTTACTTCCAAGGTAAGGCAAATTTATAAAAAAGGGTGTTGAAAATTTGCTTTTAAAATGAGTTTGGCTTTTGTAAAAGCTCAGCATTGTCCCAGTGACTGTGACTTGATAGGTGCTTTGGGATGGGGGGGAGGGGTGGGAGTGGGATAGAAGATCCTACTTCCATCTGTATTCATTCTTAGAATTCCTGTGAAGTTCATCGGAAAGAAATTCAGATTTCAGCTTAAACTTTCTAGCTCAAATATGTGGGGAAATGACCCATTCAGTGTCCACCATCCTCCTCACTGAGTGCCTGTGGCTTGGAAAGAAAAGAAGGAAGCATCCACCCCGATTCAGCTGTGCTGTGTGGGGTCAGTGCAGATCCAAGGAGTGTAAGAAAGCCTGGGCTCGGGCATGGGGATGTTTCCTGCCCAAGCCCAATTCTCCTGGCACTCAGGGTCTGTGGTCCCAGGAGCTTGGAAACACTGTGTCACTGGGGGACAGTTGGGGGCCCAAAGAGAGGTGGGCAAAGCAGCTCAGGATTCCAGCTGACTGAGAACCCAAGGGCAGAAAATTTAGGAAACATTTCTCTCTCATAGTCAACACATTGCTTTTGAAAGGCTGATGTGGTGACTCTCTTGTGATGCCCGAGGGGTCCCTTGGGGCCCTGAAGCCACTTAGGCAGTTTGGTGGGACTTGGGGTAGGTCTGAGGTCCAGGCTTCCACCCTCTTGGTTATGCCCCCCCCCTTTTTTTTTTTTGCTTTTTGGAGGGCAAGTGGGGTTAAGTGACTTGCCCAAGGTAACATGGCTAGTATTTGTGTTAAGTGTCTGAGGCCGGATTTGAACTCAGGTCCTCCTGACTCCAGGGCTGGTGCTCTATTCACTGTGCCACCTAGCCACCTCCCACCCTTTTTTTTTTTTTTT